>NC_067402.1:82786847-82859347 GCF_016432865.1 Antechinus flavipes
AGTAAGAAGGCTCAGGGAAAATTCAGCCCTATTTATTTTCTCTGTGATCTTCTCTAGTCCTTAGGGGCAGTTAGGATGTCCTCTAGTCGTCTAAAGGAGAAAATTCTGCCAATCACTCTGAATGGTTGGTCTATGTAATCCCAAGTGGCCACATCTTTGGAAGTACCAAAGGAACAAGCTATAAAGAGCCATTTATGTGCCCGCCACAGTACCAAGTTCCTAATAAATATTATCTTCCCCAAAAGCCTGGAAGGCAGGTGCTATCATCAGCCCTGCTTTTACCACTGATAGAACTAAAGTAGACTAGACTTAAGTGACTTGCCCTGAGTCACACAGTGAGTCTCTGAGGCTGGATTTGAACCCATCTTGCTGTTCCTGGCCAAGCATTCTATCCACTGTACCTCTTGGCTGCAAGAAATACCATTTTCACTCTTCAGTCAAATACCATTCAGATAGACACCTACTGATATTAATTCCTACAAAGCATCTGGTACAATATTCTTTAAATGAATAGTGTTTAAATATTACTTGATTGACTAACTGACCATTGAATTGAAAGGAAAAACTTTCCTTTTTCTATTTTTTTTTTTAATGGCTGTCTCCTTCCTGGAACCTCTGATGTTTTTAATCACACACTCTTAAGATCAGAGGAGTATTAATTTGGAGTTCAAAGTGACCTTAGAAGCCATTCATTTTTCAGATAAGGAAACTGAGGCATTAAAATGTTAAGTGAGGGGCAGCTAGATGACACAATAAATAGAGCACTGACCTTGGAGTTGGGAGGATCTGAGTTCAAATCCAGCCTCAGACATTTAACATTTCTTACCTGTGTGACCCTGGGCAAGTCATCTAACCCTAATTGCCTCACCCCCAAAAAAAATTTTTTTTGTAATGTTAAGTAATTTTCCCAGGGTTAAACAGTTAATAAGTATCTGAGATAGAATTTTTCTGAATACAAAACGAGTACCCTATCCATCATTTAACATGTTGTTTCTTCTGATTGTATCAAGGTCTGACCATTGATTTTGGGGTTAATCTGATTTGATCAAGTCTGTTTAAAAACCAGTAATAATAACCTGAAAAAAATTGAACTCGGTTGGGTCCCAGAATTCGTTGATGTCAGTCAAACCATTTGGTTTGGCAGCTAAGTGATGCAGTGATAAGGTGCCAGAACTGGAATCAGGAAATCCATCTTCAGACACTTACCAGTAGTATGACCCTGGGCAAGGCACTTAAACTCTGTCGCCTTAATTTCCTCCATGATAAAATGAGGATGATAAAAATAAAATCTATCTCCCTGAGCTACTTTGAGGATCAAATGAAATAATATTTATAAAGTGCTTAGCCCAGTAGATGCTTAATAAATTCTTATTCTTTTCCTTTATCTTTTTTTTTAGACTCACAGAGCCAAAATACTATGAGCTAGTCAGAAAGTCTCCTATAATTCCTACCTTAAATTCCTAGATTATTGGACCTCCTTTTAAAATCACAAAGTTAAATCTAGATCCCTATGATAGTAAATTATATATATATATATTCATGTATGCATCTATATATTTTAAACATATAAGATTATGGTATTGAACAACAAAGTAGAAAAAGGAAGGAATATAGTGATCATTAAGATAATCAAAATGCCTTCACTAAAAATAAATTAATTCTGCAAAGCTAAGTCACCAGAATCCTGTACCTGAATTACTTATTCCTAGAGTGACAAGCCAATTTTTATTTTATGTAGGGGTCCTAGACATCTGATTTAATCAGCGTGGAGATTTCCCAACATGAAAATTTTCTTCACTAAAGCAGACTGGCAACAGTTTTATGATTTATAGTTTTAGAAAGTTCCTTGAGCCATGAAGTGATTTATTTTCGGAAATATAGCTGGTATATGTCAGAAGCAGATTTTGAACCCAGGTCAGATGGTCCAGTAGATAGAGCACTAAGCCTGGATTTAGGAATGATTAAGTTTAAATCAAGTCTCAGACACTTACTAGCTATGTCATCCTGAACAGGTCACTTAACCTCTGTTTGCCTCAGTTTCTTCATATGTTAAATGGAGATAATAATAGTACCTACCTCTCAAGGCTGTTGTGAAGATCAATTGAGAAAATATTTGTAAAGCAATTAACAAAATTTCCTTCCTTTTTAACAAGACTGGCTCTTATTCCACTACACTCTGATGCTTTATGATTGGTCCATAATACCACAAAAGCAGAAATATGCAAATGTTATGAAAACTCCCTGAAACAATTCTTTGAGAAGAGAATTATGACTACCTAAATATAGTGCTCAGAACCAGCCCTTAGCAAAATTGCATCCAGGGAACTTGGAACTCATGTAGTTCAAACCTTTCCTTTTATAAATGTGACCCAGAAAGTTTAAAGGATTTTCCCATGTTACACAAGTAAGAAGCAGTAGAGCTCCTCTCATTTTAGACCAACCTTTCTTTCCATGTACCAGGCTCTCTACTGGGTTTTCTTCCCCATGGAGGATAAGGCTTACAACCCTAAAAAATAGAACCTGAGGATCGATGTGAAATCCCCATTATCAGCTCCCTTCCCCCAAAACACCACAACACTACAGATGGCTCTCAGGTATAATGGACCAGATGTTGGAGAGCTTCAGTGGAAACAAAGCCAAGGATAGATTTCAAGCCCAGCAACAGTTTGGATCTATTTTGAGCCTTGTGCAACATAGTCTATCATGATTTTCATTGCTTAGCCCTTCCTTTCTTATTTTTATAGTCATTAATTTAAAAAATAAAATAAAATGGACCAACCCACCAATGGTTCTCATGGAGTTATCTAATCGACCAAGCTTTATTGAAGCATGAGTCCCATTAGGATGCTATCAGGTTCCAAATACTCCTTTAGGAAAGATCTTATCAATCCCAAAATGCGAGGCTTTCCTCAAATGGATCTTTAAAATTTAGGAATGACATGTTGACTCAAAAGCCATTGCCTCCTCCCATTATTATCCTTCTAAGAAAGCAAAAAATTCCCAAATCAGAATAAAAATCAAATCTTTCCCTACTTAATTTATGTACAAGCAGTGGATGGAGAGCCTCAACTATCAAGACTGACAAAAGAATGGGCCCCAGATGTTTCACTATGCAATATTTTCAGCTTGCTATAAGTTATAGATGAAAGGGATATTTAACTTAAACAAAGTCTATTTTAGGACTTCCTGTCATTTCGAAAGGCATTAAAAATTATCACTCGCCCCACTCCCAATCCCAAGTTATTTTTGGACCAGGCCTTTTAACATTTTCACAGCTTCTTGTAAATCACAGTCAGGAGCACATAATGAAAATGACTATGGAGCCCAAAATGCACAATAATGCTCTTGTTGGGCATCAACTCGGGCATGCAGAAGGTAAGAATTGATCCAGAGGAGGTGGTTCTGTGGCATTTTCTTTCTGCAGCCAGAAGTCAGCATACAAGTTAAATGGAATGAAAATACCCACCTAATTGGGCAGATGCACAGCTAATTAATCACTTAATTTAACCCACTTAGTTTGGTGAGAGTAAAAATGTAACCTGACAGTTAGGATAGCAACATTTGTTAGCTCTCTAGAGCCTGAGAATATCCCAGTTTTATTATTTATCTATAAAGTTTAAAAAAAAAAAGAGCTCATTGTGGCTGAATTAAAACAAGAGCTGCTACTAGGGTGGGGCAACTGGGGCTTTGACAATACTTGTAATCCTTCAGAAAAATAGAAAAACAAAGTTTAATCACTGCTTGACAAGCATACTTAATTTTATTAAGGGGTGAGAAGGGAATGTACTGGAAGAAAGAGAAAGGGAGAATGGGGTAAATTCTTGCATAAAAAAAGGTAAGGAAAACATTTTACAATGGAGGGGGAAAAGAGGGAAGTGAGAGAGAGAGAGGGAACCTTACTCATCTGAATTGGCTTAAAGAGGGAATAATATACATGCTCATTTGAGAACAGAAACTTATCTTACCTCTCAGAAATAAAAGAGGGGAAAGGGATGGGGGGCGTGATAAAAATCAGGGGAAATTGGGGGATGGGGTAGTCAGAAGCAAAACACTTTTGAAGAAAGACAGTGAAAGGAGAGAGAATAGAATAGACAGGGATAATAGGATGGAGGGAAAATAGCAATAATGACTGTGGGGAAAAAGTTTGAAGCAAGTTTCTCTGCAACAGACATCATTTCCCAAATATATCAGGCATATTTATTAAAATAAGAGCCATTACTCAATTGACAAATGATCAGAAGATATGAAGTAATCAAAGCTACCTATAGTCATATAAAAAAAATGCTCTATCTCTATAGTAATTGGAGAAATGCAAATTAAAATTATCTGAAGTACTATCTCATTCCTATCAGATTAGCTAATAGTACAGAAAAAGGACATGAAAATGAGAAAATGAGACATTACTTCATTCTTGTTGAACTTGTGAACTGATTAACCCATTCTGTAAGACAATAAGAAACGATGCAGAAAGGGTTATAAAACCATGCAATACCTTCGGCCTAGCAATAACAGTACTATGGCTGTATCCCAAAAGAAAAAAAAAAAAAAAAAAAGGGGGAAAAACACCTCTATGTATCAAAATGTTTATAGTAGCTCTTTCTTATTGTCAAAAAAATTTTTTTGGAAAAGGAAGGGATGACTATCAAGTGGAGAATGGATGAACAAATTATGCTATGTGATTTATATTAGAGTACTATTGTGATCTAAAAATTGATGAGCAGGATCCTCTCAAAGACCTGGCAAGACTTCCGAGAGTTGATGCACAGTGAAATGCATTGTGTACAAATTAACAGTAACTATGTGAGATGATCAGCTGTAAATGACTCAGCAATACAATGATCCAAGATAATTTTAAAGGACTTTGGATGAAAAATGCTGTCCATCACCAGAGAAAGAACTGATAGTAACTATATGCAGATTGAAATATATTTTTTAATGTATTTTTCTTGAGGTATCTTTGGTTGCTCAATTTTTCGTTATTGGGGGGAGGGTTTGGGTGTCTTTTATTTTACAACATGACTAATATGGAAATATTTGTAGGACTCTACATGTATAACCTATATGGAATTTCTTGCTTTCTCACTGGGAAGGAGGGAGTTGAGGAGGAAAGAAGAGAGAGAATTTGGAAATCAAAGCTTTAAAAATCAATGTTAACAATTGTTTCTACATATAACTGTGGGAAAAAATACTAAATAAATTCCCCCAAAAATACTTAATTTTTAAAAATGATAGCATCTATAGAGAATTGCTCCCCCACTTTTCTCTCATTCCTTGCACCAGTGTCTCTGAGATCCATTTGACCTCTCTACAAGGTGATATCCCACGCAATCCCAGCTGAAAATTTTTCATATGGTCCTTTTCCTGTGCATAAAAATTCCTGATTAGAACTCTAATTCAAGTTATCTGGGAGGAGAGTATAATTTTGGGAGGAAACAAAGAAAATAAGATATGTTTGAGACATTGAAACTAGACTATCTCCTCCTGCCAAAAAAAAAGCCCCAAAACCCTACCTCTAAAAATAAGACCTTATATTTTTTTCTATATATTTTTGTTTTGTACCTCCTAGAGGGCAAGAATTATTTTATCCCTATCTCCTCAACAGCCAGCACATGGTAGGTACTTAATAAATGTTTGTTAATTATTTAGATGGTTGAAGGCTTTGGAATATTATAAATCCACAATCAGACCCAGACCCCTACACTTGGGCCACTATTTTGTTTCTCTGGGCCATTAGTCTCATGTGTAAAAAAGAACTGATATTCAGCAGAGTTGTAAGTAATGAGAGTAAAAATCATTCTAGGGCTCTTTGCAAATTTAATGTTATATAATTATATATTAAACACGCTTTATTAAAATTAAGTTTTATGTGTCTATTTCTGGCAAGATAGATTAACTAGTTATCTGGCCATTAAAAAGCACTTGTGGTCATCAAAGTTCTCCTAATTACTCTCACATTATGTTTAATGCCAGTACCCAAACACTGGCTGATTAGAGGTCGTGTCTATACTGAATATTGGCCCCATCACCTTATAAGATTAAGAGGCTCTTTAAGCCCTCTTTTGGTTCAAGTCCCTTGTTAGCTATTGCATCAGTTGAAAAAAAAAAGTTTAATGTCTTAAAAGTCTTGGCTCATCGCTTACCTACTTTTGGAAGCCTTGATCAATGAACCAAGCCCTGGAAGACATCAGCAAAGATGGCGAAAAAGGAGGAAGGGGTACAATTCAATCCCTCTCCCACAACTACTTCAATAAACACCTAGAAAGAACAGAGAAAGTCACACTGAGAAATTCAAGGGGAAAAAAAAGAAAAGTTTGTTGTTTTTCTAGTCTAGCTTAAAGAGATGTGGGTCTGTGGGAATTAGGGAGAGAATCTAGCTGAGAAGGTAGTCTCAGAGTCTGTTCCAACTCCCCCCAGGGAGAGAGGGGAGGGAGCTAAGATCTGGGGGCATATAACAGAACAAGAAGCTATACTAAATCCATCAGGAATGGAGCTAGATCCTAAATAAGAAGTAGGACTAGGAATTACAGCCAGCTCTGTCCTGATGACCAACAGCTGGTATTGGTGAAATGACTGTCTGGATGGAGAGGGAAGCTCTGGGGAATATTATGGTGAGGAAAACAGCTCTTACCATTTAGCCTGGCCACCAGAGCCATAATATTAGTTCACATTTATAAATCTAGTATTTTAAGTATTTCAAAGCCTTTTAAATATATTTTCTTTTTTTCATCAGGAAATAGTTCTGAGTTTATGAATGATCTTAAGTCCTTCTGAAAAGCTCATGGCTCTCATAGATAACTCCTGAAATGAAGATTACTGATACAGCCTTGACTTGGAAATAATAAAATTTTATTCATAGCCCTAGTTCTTCCACTTACTAATTTTATAATCAAAGACAAGTAAGTTCACTTGCCCTCTATGGGCCTCAGTCTCCTAATCTGTAAAAAGAGAGTAATGGAGTTGATCTCTGGGGTATCGCTTGACTCTAAGATTCTGGAAGTTTAGATAAGCAACCACTATGGAGAATGTATCAGATATCAAAGAAAACTCCAAATGAAATCATGAAGAGTTGGATAGGACTGAAAAATAACTAAACAAGTATGAAAACCATCCCAAATCCTGTGAAATGGAATCTTAAGTCTTGCCCTGGGTAAAGATGTACTTAACAATTCATTTTTAAAAGATCCCCCTAACCCCAAACCTCCCCTCTCCCCCCCCCCGTCATATCCCTACATATAGAAGCTAGTTCCCGATTTCTTATGGATATTATGAAGTCAAACTAAAATGACCTCCATAGTCACTTCTAAGAGTAAGATTCCATGATTCTTTATTTTCTAAGCATTGACACTATAAAAATTAAAAACCCAAGACCTTCCGTGGAGGAGTAACAATGAAAGTGAAATGTCATTTATTGAAGATTTGGAAAATAGTGTGAATATTGTCACACAAAGCAAGAAAGGAATCCTGAAGGCTGAAAAGGCTGCTCAATCTTCAAAAATTATACATGCCTTCATGACAGGATTTAACAAGAAGGAGCTGAAAGCTTTGATGAAGAACCCCTTGCTTTGAGAGACTACCTCCATGCAACGCTGGATGGATCTCATCTACACAGATCTATCTATAGTATAAAATGTATTTTTGTCATCATGAATAGCATTTTAACCACTGAGTCAGTCCTGCAAATAGGAAAATCAAATTAACACAACATTTCTATAGAATCACATTGAACAATCATCTTCATTTTGTAGCTAAGGAAGTTGAAAATGGCATTGGAATTGAAAAAATTCTTCTAAGTTCCATGGCTTAATGGTATACATATTTGTAGCATCTACCCATGAGCTACCCTCCCTATTCCCACTTACACTGATAAATTAAGTCCCCAGAGGGTGGCTACTACATCTCCTCAGGGCTCTAAGTTTATCCATGAGGGGCCAGCTCATGGATTTTCTTTTAATTTACAGACTTCAATCGTATCTCTCCCTCCCTCTCCCCATTAAGTCTTTATTAATACAGTATTCCTCATTTTCCAAGCAAATCATCCAGTTCCCAATTCTAAACACCACTAGTGCACTCACTTATTCATCTTTTCTAGAAAAGATAGGCCCCTCCATAGGCAAGCACCAATGTGACTTTGAAATGAAATCTAGGGATAGGTTGGGTTCATGGCAGTACTTTGATAATATCCTGCTAGAAATAGTGTTTTGTGGCAACCATTGTTGGAAATGTCAAAGAAAAGCTCACTTTTGAACATCCCTTATACCCACAGAGAATTGTTTTATTTATTTATTTTATTCTGAACTTATTAAACAAGCATTTCTATTATATAGAATAATACAGAATAGAATGATGTAATAGAGAGTTTATATAGAATAGAAAAAAGATGATTATATGTGAAACTGCAAATCTAATATGTACAATTTGCTATTCCCTTTAAATACATAACAAAGTTCTCATTAACTCTTTCCCTCTTTCTTCCCTCCTCCCTGTCCCCACCTTAGAGATGGCTACCATTATATACAATTATGTACATATATTTAAAACCATTCTATATATACTTCTATTATATATCAGTTCTTTCTTTGGATGGAAATGGTATCTTCCTTCATAGATTCTTTGTAGTTAATTTGGATATTTATAATATTTAAAATTACTTAGTCACTCAAAGTTGTTCTTAAAACATTATTGCTGTTACTGTATACAATGTTCTCTTGATTCTGCTCATTTCTCTTCATTACCTCATAAAAGTCTATCCATATTTTTCTAAAATCATTAAGCTCATTTCTTATACCACAGTAGTATTCCAACGTAATCATATATCACAACTGGTTCAGCCGTTCTACTGTGGGATGCCATCACCCTCTCCAGCAGCATAGGATTCCCAAAGTGCCCTAGAGAGTACTCTTAACACTATAATACTGACAATAACAGCCACCTTGGAGGGATGTGTCCTAAAAGGCTTTGACTAAAGTATAATGGTGAAATACACTCGTCTTCTGAAATCAGCTGTGTTCAAATTCTTGCTTTCACTATGTGAACTTGGACAAGCTGTGGAACTTGATGAACTTCAGTTTCCCAATTTGTAAGATGGGGGTAATGATCTTTTTATCATCAATAGACTTCATTTGGAATTTTCTTGATGAATACTGAAGTGGTTTGCCATTTTAGAAATGAGAAAACTGAGGCAAATAGGATTTAGTGCTTAGGATCACATATAATCATCTGTCTGAGACCAGATTTGAGATCAGGAAGATAAATCTTCCCAACTCCAAGCCCAGCACTCTACCAAGTGCAACATCTAGCTGTCTGTATATAGATGACATATAAATATTATAGAAATGTGAATTGTTATTCTATCCCCAACAATCCCCATATCATGACAGACATATCGAAGCTCAGTACTAATCTGTTGATGTCTAAGTTATATTAGTCTATAATAGAACTATTGTATATCTCTTCAGCTATCCAACCCCCCAAACAAAATGCTTATAATAGAAGTGAGAAAGGACCACAGAAATGGATGCTTTCAGAGAAATATGGAAGATAGCAAAAAAAAAAAAGTGGGAAAAAATTAAACTAACCAATCCAGTAAAAGTATGATTTACGTAGATGTTCAATGGGCAGGATATCAAGAAAACTTGATTCTATCCTCCAGTCTACCACCCAACTGACTATACTAGTACTCTGGCCCTCAATTTCTTCTTCTGTCAAATAAGAGGAAGGTTGGTAGAGATAGAAATGTTCCAGAGGTGAGAAGACAATCTTGTGAATTCAGCAGTTTAGCAGCCAATATTTAGCCACTGGTGGAAGGCTGGGGACTGATGGCAGGCTCAAAAAAATATGGCCAATTATATGCAAATCACATGCAAACACATTTTGTCCTCTGCCTATTTCACAGGCATTTGAGAAGTCTCAGATGTAAATCACCAGCTTGCAGGGAGAGAAGTCAAACTAGAGTGCTAGCAGAAAAGGAAGAAAACAGATAAAAACTCCAAATGTCCTAATTAGGTGATGAAGATGCTGTGAATGGATGCACGATGATTCTTTCCAAGAGGGAAGTCAAAGTAAACATTAGTCTATGAAATTAAATTTCCAGCAACTTTTACATTTTGTGAGTGTATGTGTGACAGAAGCATAGACAGATGAGAGACAAAGACATTAGACCCTCCAGTCCTAAAATCATATGTATAATTTAATGTAACTTTGCAATGTAAAGTATCATCATGTGTAAAAGAACATACCTAACAGAAAGCTTTTTAAAAAAGAAATTAGGTAATATTAAAACAATGTCTTAAGATCTTAATCACATAGCTAACACACTTCTCCTACGAAGAGAGGCGGGAACCACAGTTTGGTGGTAAGAATACCAAGAATTCTATTTCTATAGTATTTTAAAATTTGCTATTTGCTCTTCTTGGTGAGATAAGTGGTATGACTGGTATTATCAGGAGAGAGAGAGGGGAATAAGTAGTTTCCACATATTACCCATGATGATTTGCACAAAAAGGAAAATGGCTTAAAAAATGTCACCCAATAAATGAAGGCCTGGAAAAGGAGATGGGCCAGTCATCTAGTAAGAAAGAGGAATTAAAGATGGCACAGTTCCAGAGCAGATGAGCAGGTTGTGCTTGCTGGCTCTGCCTCCTGTTTGGGTGACCTTGATCAAATGCCTTGTCAATGGAGCAAGTAGGTGGTGCAGTGGATAGAGCACTGGTCCTGGAGTCCGGAGGACCCAAGTTTAAGTTCAACCTCAAATGTTTAACTAACTAGCTATGTGACCCTGGACATATCATTTAACCCCAATCATCTCTCAAAAGAAAAAAAAAGATTTTTTTAAAAAATCCCTTGGCTCTGGAGGTCTCAGTGGAATTAGGATCTTGATCATGGTCCCTTCCAGTTCTAAATCCGTGCTCCTCTGGATTGTTCAAATACCACCCAGCTATCCCTGAATTAAGATACTTAGAGGAAGGTTTCAAGTTCATTGGGTAACTGACTCTTCAATGATTTACAGGATTTATAGGAAGTCAAAAGACAAGATTCACCCAGGTCAGGAAAGGGTGGGTGGATTATGGAGTGCACCAGAGGTGGTAAACATACTCCTCAGGTTAATTATGACAGCATCCAGACTAAAATGTCATTGGGAAACAGAACTAATTTTAAAAAAAAAATGTTGTATCTCCGAACTAAGCCAATTTATAACTTACAAGGTTTATATTTATGTCTGAGTAAGTGGCCCCTATTCCTTTTTGAGTTTGACAACACTGGAGAGAATATCTTCATGGAGGAGATTCCAAGATTCAAGGATTTGCCAAAGAAAAATTGAAGTTCAGAATGGCCAACTTCCTGGGAAGATATCTAATTAGTGTGCAAGAGAAGGATTCAAGTTTAGATCCCATCTTTCCAAAGCTAATCACATTTTCTACACTATCCTAGTAATAATTATTATTATTATAAGCATTTAAATAATATTTTAAGAACTGCAAAGTGCTTTATAAATTCTTGATCCTTAAAATAACCACGAGAACTAATTGCTACTATCCCCATTTTACAGATGAGGACAGGTTAAAGTGACCTTTCCAGGGACACATAGCTAGTTATAATTATAATAATAATATTTATGTAGCACTTATTACACACCAGGCAGTGGGCTAAGTGCTTTACAATTATGATATTTAATCTTCAAAACTCTAAAAACTAATTGCTATAATCACTTATAGATGAGGAAACCGAGGCTCAGAGAAATTATGTAATCCGTCCAGAGTCTTCTTGCTCAGTTGTGTCCAACTCTTTATGATCTCATTTGGGGTTTCTTGGTATTTGCCCAGGGTCACACAGCTAGTAAGTGTTGGATTTGAACTCAAAACGCCTGATTCTAAGCTCACTGCTCAATACAGTATGCCATCCATCTGCCCTGGCCAGGGTCAGATGGCTGGTAAGCGTCTAAGTATTCTCTAGGAGGGTCTAACTGGAAAGGGAAGAAATACTTGGGATTGAGCTAAAAACATGAAAAAATTCCCAGGGAGGGAAAAATATAGAGTAAGAACCCAGAAGTCATAAATGGTCACACCAAAAGTTATGCTTATCTCCAGATATTAAGATATTAATATATTATTATTAAGATATGAAGATGGCTTAGCAGAGATATGGCCATGGCGGATGGTACAATAGAAACCTGTATACTAGCCACAGATCCTTGGTCAAATCTGATCTCTCTGACCCTTAGCTTCCTCTTCCTTACAGCTTAAAATGGGGGTGACAATAGCACCTTCCTGACTTGGGTGTTGTAAGAACCAAACAAAATATTGTCCATAAAATCATTTTATGAATCTCGATATGCTTAAACAGGGTATCCCAAAAGTCTTAGCAGGATTATAAGCTATTAAAGCTTCAAGCAAGCTGTACATTATTCTGATGTGCAGTTTCACATACAATACTCCATTCTATTAAAGTTTTAAGCAATTCAAGCTTAAAACTGTACAAAGGCTTTTGGGAAATCCCTTATAAAGGTAAGCTATTATTGTTTAACCTATTGTATGACTGTGCAATCTAACAAAGCCTTAGAGCAAGGATTTTGTGGCTCACATAAAATACCAAACTTTTCCCTAGCCTTCTAGATGCCTCCCTAGTCCAGGGTCTTAGACATAATGAATATTCAACATTTGTTGACTGAATGAACAGTCAAAAATGTTGACTTAATGGCCATGTAAATTATCATTAAAATTCCCACTATCAGAAGAAAATGGCAAGTGTTATAGTTAAATGAGATATCTTTAAATGTTACAGTTACATGTATATAAATTTGCTGGTTGAACTCTGCTGCTTCAGTCAGTTGCCATGAAAATCACTGTAATGATTTGAAGACTTTCAGTTTCTCTAGTCCTTTTCTTCCAAGTAATTCAAAGCATGGATATAGGAGGAAATGTGTGATAGGGCAGGGGAATGTTCCATAATAAGGATACTTATTCATATCATAAACATCAAATTATTGAGGTAGAAGGGGCCAGAGATGTCAGCTCTACCAACCCTGTTTTGATGCATGAATTGCTGCCCTCAGACAAGTGGTTACCATAGTGTCTTTCAACACTTTCAAAAATAAGTAACTCATTGACTTCTGAATCGCTTCTTTCCTTCTTTCTGTGATCATCTTCTGAGAAACCATTTTATTATTGCCCTTAAAAAAAGAGCAATTCTTTCTCAAGGATTATGGGGAATAAAAATGAGGACAAGACCTCCTCCCTCCCCACCTCCACTGCAAAGAGATGAAAGAAAGGGAAAAAAGAACCTTTACAGAAATACTTATAATAGCTAATTTTGTAATAGGAAAAAAATAGGCATCCACCTATTGGAAAATGACTGAACAATTATGGTATGTGGATAAAAGGAAGATTATTGTTCTGTGAGAAATTATGAAATGGTCAGTTTCAGAGGAAAATGGAAAGACCTATATGAAAAGGGAGAAATGAGCAGAACTAGGAGACCAATTTATACAATAATAACACAATACCTAAAAAATACAATTTTGAAAGATTTGTAAACTCAGAACAATGTATAGCTAACTGTGATTCATGATTCCAGAGGACTGATAAAGCAAGCTACCTGTTACCTGAGAGAGAAATGTTGGACTCAAGATATAAAATCAGTCACAGAATATATATATATGTGTGTGTGTGTGTGTGTGTGTGTGTGTACATATATATATATACACATATTCAGACACAGTCCATGTGGCAATTTGACTTCTGTTTAACTACGAATATTTTAAAGGCTTTATTTTTTTCCTTTTTTTTTCCTCTAATGAAAAGTTGGAAGGTTAGAAGGTGAGACAGGAGAGAAATAGGACAGGGGAAGAAAAGAAAATGTAATTTAGATAAAGAAAAAATAAGAAAGATCAGAAAGAAGCACAATCAAGCAAGATAATTTGAAAGCTACAAAATGATTATATGCTTTTTGCAAATTTTCTTTTTTTTCTTTTAATAGCTTTTTATTTTTCCCCAAATGCATGCAAAGATAGTTTCCAATATTCATCTTTGCAAAACCTTGTTGAACTTATATGCTTTAAAGAATAATCAAACTATATATAAAATAGATTCTAAATTTCATATACAATCCTTTTTTCTATTCTACTTCACAAGTATAAATACTCATTTCATTTGTTCAGTTTGGGATAAAACAATTTTTAAAAATTAGCAGAGGAAAATGAAAAATAGTTGAGGAGGATACTCTCCTCTTTCCTCCTTTCCTTACCTTGTTAATCTTACCCCTGTATCATATACCATAGGAGTCCATAAACTAATAAAATCCTTGATTTCTTAGAATCTTGTAAGTGAAAGATGTCTAAGAATAGCCTTTATTTTTGCCTTCCAGATTCCCTTTCAATAATGTGTTTTAGTAAAAAGAACATCAGAATTGGAGTCAAAAAATCTGGTTTCTAGTGCCAGTTTTATTACTATCTACTAAACTTAAATGACAATCCACTAAATTGGAAAGGGAACATCATTTTCCTCATCTAGATCAACGTATCTTAAATTGTGGGTCATGTAACTGAATCTGAGGGTGGGTCATGGAATTATAACATGTCAGTAAATGTTTGTTTTGTATATTTATTTTATATACATATGTAAATTTTTCTCAGGTGAAAAGGTGGGAAAGGCTCAAGAAGCCCTTATCCAGACAATAAAGGGTAACTAAGAAAGTTAGGAAATATGCATAATGGAAGGAAATAAATGTTGAAGAAATAGAGATAAGAAATATGAAAGGCAGAACTTTAAAATTTTCACAATTTTTACAAAATCAAAGAGACAAGACTACTTGACAGTTGTCCTTCATGATACTGAGAGAATGCACCATAGTACACTATTTTTTCACTTTTTTTTGGTTCAAGTTCTCTTCCACAAAATGACTAATATGGAAAATATTTTACATATAATCCATGTATAATCTATATCAGATTGCTTGCCATCTTGAGAAAGGAGTAAGGAAGAAGGAGGGGAGAAATGAGAGAATTTGGAACTCAGTTTTTAAAAGATGAATGTTTTCGCATGTAACTAGGGAAAATAAAATATTATTTGAATAAAATAAGTTAAAATATTTGCTACATTAGGTCGATAAACTTATAACACTTCAAAAACTCCATGGCTCCAAGACAAACCATGAATTCCTAAGGTAACCATTCAAGGCCTCCTAAAATCTGGATAAACTATGTATTACCTACCATGACCCCCAATAGAAACTACCCATTCTACAAGGGTCATTGGCCAGATCCAAAACTAGCTTGGGAAGAATGAAATCTTGTCCCATAATGTCAATATTGGCATCTTTGTCTTACTCCTTAATGAAATTGCCATTCTCATACCTTCAAGGCCTCTTAGTCTTTCTTCAGTTTATGTTATCACATGATATAATTACTCTTGAGAGCCTGTTGCCATGATGGACCTCTCCTGCCAGCTAAAGATTCTCTGCGAGGCAGGATTCCTCCTTCTTTCAACATCACCACATCCACAATCAGGCAGTCCTGTCCCAGTCCCCACTCTCACCAGTCAATAACTTCTATTTATGGCAGGCCAATGTTGGCTCTCATCCTTGAAAAATGCTCATGCTCACCAGTTTCCTCACTCTTAAAAATGAGGATGTTGAACTAGAAGATCTCTGAGGTTGATTTTCCTTGTCTATTAAATGGAGTTGAACTAAAGGGCCTATAAGGTCTCTTCTGGTTTTACTTCTGTGATTGTTTCCCTTTTTTTACAGAGTGAATTTCATCAGTAAATGTTGCCTTTCCCCCCAATTTTCAGCAATCCTGAAGTTATATTATCTTAATCATATTTAGCAATGTTTTCTTTTAAATTTTTAATTTTTTTAACTGGTCTTTTCACTGTTCTTTCAATTTTAAAATGTAAACTATTCTACATTTTAGGATGATCTTTCTTATACTAATCTTTAGAGTACCAAATAAAAAGTAGAGTTCTGCAGTGAATGAGTCTCTTGAAAGATTTTGTAAAAACAAAAATAGCAGCAAGGTGAAGGATGAAAGAAAAAAATCAGCAAGTTAAAGAGAAGGTCAGATAACAATAAAACAACATGACTTGACAATAGTTATAGAGAAGTATAATATCAGAAGAAGAATAATATCAATGCTATGATGTGGGTTGTATAGCTATTCCCATTTTACAGATTAAAAAAACAGTCTCCAATAGGTCAAGTGGCTTGTCCAGGGAAACACAGCTTGTAGGTATCTGATAAAATTCAAAGTCAAGATTCCTAACTCCAACCAAAGTGTGTATTTTAAGTCTTATCTTTAAGGAAAGAATTTGTTTCCAAATTTCCAAAGCATTCATTATGTGTCCTTCCTTTCAAAGAGGACCAATGATATCATAGGTCAATGTCTTGGCTCCTGTGAATTAGATTTAAGGGAAATAAAGTGGCACAAAGTCATCAGCCTCGTTCTCTCTTCCAGAGTCACGAAATCCAGTGATTAGACAAAAGCCAGGATGACTAGTGAAGGCTCAGGATTCAGCAAATGACCTCAGCGTCTTCAACAACTGATCAAACCTCTAAGCACTCTACAGCAGCAGCTTCAACTGCTGCAGTTGGAAGAAACTGTTCTCATCTTCCCATTCCCCTGGGAGAAGTCTTCACATGCTTAGGTAAGCATCCCCCTTACTTATCAGTCAATGGGTTTGAGGTCAGTTATCCTTAACCTGACCAAGGGTCCAAGGGCTACAACTTCTTGGAGACACAGAGGAGAGTTGACTCCAAAGCTGGAAGTGCAGCCCTGATAAGGGCTTAGCAATTCCTTATGCCAAATCCTGATTCTCCTTCAATACTCATTAGACTACTAGAGAAAGGGGTCAAGGTGTTTGTTCCAAGGGACTGAAGTCTTCCAAGTGTATTGGAAATCAACTATGTAAGCAACTACCTATTCTGGCTATCTCCAAAGTCACCTGGAGTTCTTCTTTGTAAGTCTCTACCTAGGGCTTAATAGAAAGATATCAAACAGAAGGCTTGAAGGTATTTTATAAATCTCACTAACCCAATGTCCTTCCTCTCCCTCTTCAGGCTGTTACCCTGTAGATGTAGCATCCTTATTGAGAAGGCCATTCAGCAGATTCCCTTGGGTGTAGTCCTCTTTTATAGCCAAGGAAGTAGAAAATTAGGCAGAGTTAATTCTCTCTTGAATGTATGGTAGACTCTCTTCTCTGCTGCCAGAAGTCACTATCCTAAAAGCTCCTCCCTTCAGCATCATTGCACCATTTTCTATCTGTAAAGTGTACATGTTTGTGTTGGGAACTTGTGCTCCCTGTTCCCTTCCCTTACAGTCAGCACTGCTAAAAAGCCATGACAGGGATTCCAGGAAAAAGGAGAGAAAATTCCCTACTGTAACCCTTTGACAGAAGATCACGAGTTATTCAATAATACTTCTAACCCTTCTCCCTTAAACTCTTTTTTAAGTTTTTTATTGAAGTTTTTTCCCCAAAAACATATGTAAGGATAATTTTTCAACATTGATTCTTGAAAAACCTTGTGTTCCAATTTTCCCCCCTTTCATCCACCCCCTCCCCTAGATGGCATGTAATCTAATATATGTTAAACATGGTAAAATATATGTTAAATCCAATATAGACATACATATTTATACAATTAACTTGCTGCACAAAATCATATCAAAAGGTAAAAAAATGAAAAAAATCCATATAACTTGTATTTTCATGACCACACACTAATAAGCATCTTCTTAATTAGCTTATTAGTACTATATGTTCTTATTCTTATACTCACAACAAAATTAAATCATACCAGCACTATGGATGCCCAAGAAGTTGAAACTATTTGAACGATCCTACCTGCAGTTATCTTTGTCCTAATCGCCCTCCCATCCCATAGAATTCAAGCAAACTACAATTAAAAAGAGTGGAAAAGCCATGTTGTGATCCACACTTAGTTCCTACAGTCCTCTCTCTGGGTATAGATGACTTTCATCATCACAAAATCATTGGAACTCTGCCTTAAACTCTTGAACTGAATCCTATAAGATTTTTAGGTCTTTAAAGTCTTTGAGGGTATGTAGCCCATCTTCAGCCAACCACCCAAGCTCCCACATCCAATTCCATCTTTGAATGGCTCTCACAATTCATGAAAGGGTAACAATGCAGTTTCTACTTCTTTAAGATGGCAACACCAATTACTTCTATCATCTGCCCTTGCTTCCTATGAATTCAATTCTCTCCCACTCTATCCAGTAACTCTTATGTAACTCTTGACCAAGTAGTTTCCTCATAGGAACCCTATAGCATCAAATAGAAAATATTCCCATGTTGCAAATGAGAAAAAATGAAGTTCCTTAGTTCAATAATTTGTCTAGGTTGCCATGGCTTGTGAATAAAACAGAATTTGCTGCAACAAGGTCCTTTGACTCCAAATGCAATGATTATTCAATTAAATGATTACTTCTAGTAACTAAAGGAGTCACAATTCATCCCACATACAAAATCCTGGAGAAAGTTTCATTCTAAATCTGAAGATATCTAGTCTGGTTTTATTCTTTTAGTTCAAAGTATTTTAAAAGTGTAATTATCAACAAAGAAGAAGGGATACTCAGGATAGGGAGAATATAATTTAGGACGTGGATGCTCTAATACAGTGGAAATGATGCCAAAGGAAAGTTGTGTAGGGAGAAAAAATATTTTAGGACTCCTCCTTCCAAAACTGTCTGTTGCCTTGCACCCTTGGATAAACCCATTGCCCTGAATAGCTTATTCATTTGAGGCAGAAGAGCATCATATTTTCACCTCAGAATTAGACATTGGGAGATGAAATAAGAGAAAGAAAACCACACTGGAGGGTGAAAAGGTATTTCCTTTCATCCCTTTGGCTCACTTTGGCAAAGTCAAGGCAGAGATCTGAATCAATTTATATCACATTTCTTTCATCTGTGTTTCTATCTAGCCATACCTCTGGATCAGGGAAGTAAGTGGGGATGTCTGTTGATTAATTTAGAGAAAGTTATATTACTTTGTAATCTGGAAAGGAAGTAGGGAACCATGATAGCTATCTACAAGTATTTGAAGGGAGGTCACGTGGAAGAGATGAAGCTTGTTTTGCATTGCCCAGAAAACAATTACAAATGGCAGCAGTGGGGCTAAGTTTAGATTAGATAGAAATAAACACTGAATAACCATTAAAATTGGCCCAAAGTGGAATGGGATGCCCCAGAAAACAGTGAGCTATCTCCCAATGGACATTTTAATATAAGAACCACATGTTACAGATGTTGTAAATGGTTTCCTTTCCGATTTTGAGAGTTTCTTTTCTAATGTCAAAAACATCATCATCACTAGCATTTAGATAGCCTCTTAAAGTCTGCAAAGCACTTTACATGTTATTTCATATGATTCTCACAATCACACTGGCACATGCTATTATTATTATTATTATTAGATGCTATTATTATTCCCATTTTATAGACAAGGCAACTGAGATACAGAGAAATTAAATAAATCACTTTATTTATTTATAATAAATAGCCACATAGCTAATAGGCATCTGAGACAGGATTCAAATGGCATGATAATCCCAATAATCCCAGTCCTCAGTAAATCCCAAAAAGGGAGGATTGGTCCGAAGATGGGAGCAGTAGACAAGATAAAATTTTTCAGAGGAAACTAAATCTTCCAAAGATGAAAGGAGCCTTCCAGGTCAGGAAGTAGAAGCTCATGAATTTAGAGGTTAGAGGGAATTCAAAGGCCATCTGAGGCCAAGAAAGATAGACTTGCCCAAATTCATACTGGTTGTCAATAACTAATAATAATAATAATAACTAACATTTCTGTTGCATTTATCATGTGTAAGGCACTGAACTAAGTGCTTTATAATTACTATCTCCTTTGGTCCTTATAACAACCTTAAACAGTAAATGCTATTATTCCTATTTTACAGAAAAGGGAACTGAGGCATTATAAGATCAAGAGACTTGCACAGGGTCAGTAAATGTCTGAGGCTGAATTTCAACTTAAATCTTCCTAACTCTCGGGTTCTGTCTATAGTGACTCCTAACTGCCATGATCCCAATTAGTCACTTATCTGCAACAGGGCACAAGAGGTAGGTGCATGGCGAGGAGCTTTTTGCAACCTTGCAAATAACCACATATACCACACAGTTAGTTATGGCGACTCCTTAATAGTTTACTATTTGGAGTAGTTATGGTTTTAGAATTTTTTCCCTATCTCCTAGATCAATCACCATTTTCTTGCCTAGTTGTGTCTTTCAAGTATTTACTCAAATTGAGAATTCACTGTCATGGGAGGCACTAGAGCTTATGACAGAAAAATAAAGGGAAAGAAATAAGCATTTATTAAGCACCTACTATATATGTGCCAGACACTGTGATAAGCAGGTTGCAAATATTATCCCATTCAATCCTCACAACAACCCTGATAAATAAGGAGATAGACAAAAGGTAAAGAACTTGCTAGTAAGTGTGTGAGGTTAAATTTTTTACTCCAGACTTCCTGATTTTAGACCTAGCTCCTGGACGGGGGTGAAACAGTGCTAAATCTATGCCTCGATATCCCTTGGACTTTGGTTTCTTGGGACTTTGTCTATTTGTACCCTTTTAATCTGAAAACAAGGAATTTTAAAGGGGGAGGGAGAGAGAATTCTACATTTGAATTTGCTGTTAATGACACAGCCCAAATCTGTTACTCAGACCACCAAAGAGGGGTTCCAGGAAACTCAAGGTGTATCCCTGAAGAGTGGTTCTCCAAACTTTGGAGATGAAATCTGTTCATCATCTGAGGAGAGGTGGGAAGGGAGAGTTCAGAACCAGTTTCCATTTTGCTGAGGGAGGGATCAGCTGATTGAATTTATCAAAATACCCACTGAAAGTCCTAGAGAATAAAACAGCCATTCTATTCAATTAGAAAAAATAACTTTCACATGAACCTCTCCATATTTCATGGGATATATGTGGATTAATGGTTAGAACACCATGCTTAGAACCTAGAAAGGCTAGATGTGAATCTGTCCTCAAGCACTTTTACTAGTTAAAAGTGTGAGCAAATCTTCCTGATTTTATCATCTAGAAAATAAGGATAATAATAATACTGTAAAACTTACCTCACAAGATCTAGTAAGGAACAAATGAAATAAATCATTCTTAGCTTTGGCTTTATTAGAATAATTTATTAGAATCTGTATTATAAAATAATCTATGCAAAAAATAATGTATGCAAAGCACTATGCCAACCTATATAGAAGCCTGCTACTATGATCTTTTTTTTTCCCTGCTTCTTCAGGACCAACCCTTGAAAATTGGCTTTTCTGATGGTGAAATCATCACACAGAAAGAAAATAGCCCTGGCTCCAAATAATTCCTCCTCTGTTCCCTTTAAAACTGATGAATGAGATTCTCAAATTAGTAGAACTTTGGTGGAAAGACAAAGCAAGCCACTTGCCTATTAGACAAAACCTCCATTACACAGAATACTTGATGTGAAGAAAAATCTATAACTTTCAATATCTGGCACCAGAGAGATGGTCGTGGACAATATCGAGTGTGTGAAGATACCTGGGAGGAAGACACAATCAAGATCGAAGTCCTGACACTTACACTGGCCCTCCTGTCTATTATAGACCCTGACCAGCAGCTAATCAAAAGCAGTTTTGACTTTTGGCTTTCTCTCGTGCTAATGGTTTTGTGAGAGGATTATATTGGGTCACATCCAAGCTCCTGGTTTTATTTTTTCAGTTTTAGACTTAACACTATCATGTAATGCTTGGAAACAGCATTCAACCGAAGTCAAAGAGAAATTTTGACCAGGTGTACTTGTTCCCCACAACATATTAACCTTCTATCCTGCCAAACTTTCATTGTGTCTCCCTCTTAAACTACAATTTTTCTTCAGGTTCATTTTCCCCCATAAATTTTGGGGACCAGTTCAGAAAAGTATCTTGTCTGGTTTCTGCCTCCTGGCTAAACATGATGGCATATGACACAGAAAAAAATCCAAAAAAAAGACAACCTCAAACTATGTCTCTCTGTGATTCATCATTTTAAAGAACTGACACAAACTAAATAATAGCTAACATTTACATGGTATTGATTATGAGCTGGACACTGTTAAGCACTTTGTAATTATTATCTCAAGGTCTTGCAAACTCTAACTGCAAGTAATTATTAAATTTTATATATATGTATAAATATATAAAATATATAAAAATAAATATAAAATATAAATTATTAAATTTAAGTGAAAGATGCATGATGTCCGATACAGACCTTGTGATGCATTGTCATCATCTCCCAGTCCTCATGCTCTTTGTAATAAAGTACAATGAACTGGGCCTCCCTAGGCACACAGAGGACATGAATAGGGGTACATAGGAAGGACATCGAGAGCTGTGAACATAGGAAAAGCCACTCAGAAAACCAGATTACTCAAAGCTGAACAGCTCTGACGTACAATAAAGTCTCACCTGAATCTTGTGTGCTCTATCCCCTTTCAACTACTCAGTTGCACAAAATGTGATCCCCTTCAGGAGGAATGACCCAGAAGCCTCAGTTTTCTTCCTTTATACAGTTCCAGCAGGCACAGAGTAAAACAGAGGCTAGTTCTGTTTTTAGGGCTATTGACATTAGCTGGGACTCCCTATGCAAGAAAAAAAATAGCCTCACCTGGATTTCATGTCTTCCCCCCGTCAATAAACTCTATTATTTGGCATAGTTATGGTTTTAGAACAGTATAAGAGCCAGTTTGGGAGCAGCAACACATAAGCTTGGGCTTTGCTTTCCCTGATATGATATCAACAAGCAAACTCAGAGTAGGACTTCCTCAGAAAGGAAGACAGGCCTTTCTCCCCTCAGATCTCAATTGCTGTACCTCCTTCATTGCAATAATAATTGAGGTCTGTGACTCCCTTCCTGATTCCCCAATAGCCCAGTATATTTCAGTACTAAGAATACCACTGAGCTCAAGAAAAATGTGGTGACCAATGGACTGACTCACTATCCTCTGCTCCAACCCAAGATAAAGCTTGGAACCTTGGACCAGATACTAGGGTGTTTATTTTTAATGTAATTTCAATTCTTCAGTGCTGAAGGTTAGGGAACAATGGTGTCAAAGGAGTTTGGGAAGAGGAAATAGTGTAGAAGTAGGGAGTTCAGAGAAGTTTATTAACATGGCAGGACACAGTCAAGGAAGCAGAAGAGCTTCCAAGGGGTTCTAGGCATCTCTAGGTATGTTCCTGTAAATTTGTTCCCTGAACTTTGAAGAGAAACCTGAAATCTTCTTCTTTTGACTCTAAGGTCTACCTTGTGAAAGGACAGTTGGAAAGCATTTCTCCTCCGTCCTGCTATTTTCACTGAGGAAGAGATCAAGGAAACTCTTATGGTCAAAGGGGAGAATTAAACTCTTCATTTTTTTTCATCAGTGCTCCCCACTCCCTCCTAGAGGTTTTTAATGATGTTGGAATTTACTTCCAAAATAGAAATACATCTCCATACAGAAAGAACTTCAATTCAAAGCCCACTTCTAATTTGTTATCTGTGTGACCCCAGTCAAGCCATTTAACATCTTTAGGGCCTTAGATCTCTGTTAAAATGAGGTAGTTGAACTATATGACTGCCATGATCTCTTTCAGGTCTAGAAAAGATGCTACCCACACCCCAGGCAAAATGCTTTAATCCAGAGCTGTGATAGAACCAAATGGAACAGGTTTGCCTGAGAATCCATCTCTAAGTTTTTCAGTGAAAGCACTTACACCTTGCAAATTGGCAAACCCACAAATCAGTGCTTGATTTATTGTTTTGTGGATTTCTACCCTTAAGAAAGTGTTAATAATGTAGATTATTTTTTCCCAGAAAGAAAGGTTATTAAACATTTATTACCAATGTACCAACTCTAATCTCAAATCAGTCTACACACACACACACACACACACACACACACACACACACGCACACATATTCACACACATTTCTTTATTCCAGGTTCTTTCCCAGTCATTTTCCAGATATTTCTCAATCCAAAGATATTAAAAATAATTCCATTTGCATCATTGCTAGCCCAATTAGCACACATTTATTCAAGGAACATTCATCTATCACTAATTAAGCATCTACTATACGGAGAGCATTATTCTATGTAAGGTTGGAAGTGTAGTTTATAATACAGATGACCTAATACATAAAACTGCTACATACTAACACCTACAAATGTGTCTCATGAGGAGCAAACTTCAATGAGACCTTTAAGATAAGTCCATTATGACGGTAGTCAAAGAAATGTTTGAGGGCTCAGCAGATTTAGTATCTATTTTAATAATAATGACTCCCATTTATATAATACAAAGCATTTTTCTTGCAGCATCTGAGAGGTAGAAAATGCCAGAACATTTTAGATCCATGATAATATAGCATAAATTTAAAACTGGAAGGAACCTTAGAGATCATTTAATTCAGCCGCTCTTAACCTCTTTGTGGCATGAATGCCTCTAGCCATCTGGGGAAGCTTATATTCCCCTTCTCTGAAGGTTTTTAAGTGTAGAAAGTAAAATACGTAGTATTATAAAGTAGAACAATCATACTGAAATGAGGATATAATTTTTCCCATCCAAGTTCACTGACATGTTGAGATCTATCCATGGACATGAGATTAAGAATCCCTGATCCAGTCCAATCTCCTAAACGTATCTATTTATTTATTTATATCAATCTTCTAAAACAGAAAGGAGAGGACCTGAAGTTCAAAGGTGAAGTGATTTGCCAAAGTTCGCACAGGGAGGAAATTGCACAATTGGGATTTGAACCCAAATCAGCTATCTTTGGGGCAGTTAAGTAACACAATGACTAAAAGTTCAAACCTGAAGTCCAGAAAACTTATCATTGTCAGTTCAAATTACCTTAGACTCTTTGCAAGTCATTTAATACTGTTTACCTCAGTTTTCTCATCTGTAAAATGAGCTGGAGAAGAAAATATTCCAGTATCTTTGCCAAGAAAGCCCCAAATGGATGGAAAATGCTATCTACATCCAGAGAGAGAAATATAGACTGAAAATAGATCTAAACCTACCATTTTCACCTTTTTTCTTATTTGCTTTTTCTATTCTGTGTTATTCTTTCACAATATGACAAATATAGAAATTTGTTTAAAATGACTGTACAATATTACTATATCAGCTTATATCAGATTGCTTAGTATCTTGGGGGGGAGGGGAGGAAGTAAGAGAAGGAAGGAGAAAAAATTTGAAACTAAAAATCTGACAAAAAATGAATGTTGGAAACTATATTTATAGATAATTGGAAAAATAAAATCCTGTTGAGGAAAAAAAAGATAACCCCAAATGGGGTCATAAAAAGTCAGATATGACTGAAACAGCTGAACTATAGCTATCTCCAAATCCAATGACCTTACCATATTGGTAGGGTATATAGAGTGAAATATGCAAAAGCAGGAGGACAATATCCATAATGACTGAAATAATGTAAATTAAAACACAAAAGACTACTGAACTCGAATTAATTATAACCAATCTCATTTCAGAACAGATAATGAAACACACTTTCCTCCTCTCAGCAGAGAGCTGGACTGCAATAGGCATGGAATGTAGCATACGCTGCCAGAGATGGTCACTGTGTGGGTTAGTTTTGCTTAACAGTTTTTATTGGTTACAAGGAAGGATTCACTGGAGAGTATAGGATGTAGACTGAGAAATGAATGTGGCAGAAAAAAAACATGAAAAATATCAATAAAACCAATTCTGGCTCTGATTCTCACTCGTTGTGTGATTTTCTCCAATTTATCCTATATGCAGCTTGTTTGCACATTGCTGTTTGCATGTTGTCTTTCTCATTAGACTGCAAGTTCCTTGAAATAGGGAACTGTCTTTTGACTTACTTTATATCTCCAGTGCATCTGTGTGTGGGGTGGGGGGGAGAGAGGGGAAGAGGGGGAGTTATACATATATATATATACACTCATGTAAAATATACACATAAATTTTAATTCTGTTTAAATTCATATTGTATTGTATTTAACTTTATAATTATGTATTTGAATTTGTAATTATATAATTTATACATGAATGAAGTTGTGTCCATGCTTGAACATTTTCCCACCTCTGCTTCAACTACTGACCTCCCTGATTTTCTTAAATCACACCTAAAATCCTACTTTCCCCAGCAATCCTTCCCCAATCCCTCTTAATCCTTTGTTAATTATTTCCTATTTATACTATATAGAACTTGCTTTGCAAATATTTGTTTTCATGTTGTCTTCCCCATTAGATTGTAAGCTCTTTGGGGACAGGAACTATCTTTTGCCTCTCTTTGTATTCCTAGTACTCAGTAGGCACTTAATAAATGTTTATTGATTAACTGGTTAAGCAAAGTGACTTGCCAAATGTCATACAATTAGTGTTAGAATTTTAACTCATCTCCTGACTCAAGTTCAGCATTCTTTCCGTTATACTTTGTTTCCTAATATAGGAAACCCAAAGAAACAGGGTTGAAATATAAACTACTATGTAGGACATCTTGATTGTTCAGTGGATAGTACGCCAGGCCTGGATTCAGAAAGATCTAAGTTCAAATCTGCTCTCACAATTACTAGCTGTGTGACCCTGAGAAAATCATTTAACTCTGTTTTCCTCTGTTTTCTTGTCTATAAAATGAGCAGAGAAGGAAATGTCAAAAACCATTAAAGGATCTTAGCTAAGAAAACTCCAAAATGAGGTCATGAAGAGTTGGACATGACTGAAATGACTGAACAACAACAGCAAAATAGGGCAACTGAAAAATAAGGCACATAGGAAAAGCAGACATGATAGACACGCACAAACATATTCAGCCACAGACTCTCATTCTGAACAATCAAGTCTTATTGCTCATAATTTCAACCTTTCACGAAGCACAGCTGTCAATTCAATTTTACAATGCAAAAATGTATGTTGCCATTAACAAGTTATGTTTACTATTCACAGTACATGATATTTAAAGGTGAAACATCTTGAAAGGGTTTGTTGCAATTACTCTCAACCAGCTTTGAGTTATTTGTTGGCAAGTAAAGTCTTGCTGTAATTTCCCAACTACCAACCATCAACATGACAGACTTTAGAAGATTAATGGAAGTGAGGGATCATTCCACTGTATTTTTCAAAGTGAAGCAGCATGGATAGAGCATCAGGTTTAGGGTCCAAGACTTTCAAATCCTACCTCTGACGTGAGCTATAAGGAAGCAGCTTAATATCCCTTAAGTTCAGGGAACTCTGATTTATCTGCTCTTATAGATGAGGTTAGAAAACTGTGCCCATTGTGATGGAATCATAGGTCCTTAATTTAGGATCAAAGTCATGGTCTTCAATTTCTTAAGAATAAAAAATTACAGAACACAAGTAAAGTTACTCCACTAGCTCACCCTAGACTAACCCTATTTGCTTATATAAAATGGCAATGTCCCATCTAACTCTAAAATAAAAAAAGATCTCCAGAAAATATCACAGTATCATCAATTAAAATCTGGAATGCAAATCTAGTCCCAAATTTTTCATTTTACTAATGAGGAAATTGAGAAACAGAGAGATTAATTGATTTATTTAATGCCAATCCTTCCCTGCCTTGTAGAAATTTATAATCCAGTTGTCCACAAAAAAAATTAATAATCATAAAGCATTAACTATCTGGAATCTAGTTCCCAGGATGTCTCTGGATCTAGAAGTATCCAGAAAAATTAAATGAGGGAGGGGAAGGAAGAAAAGGGAACACACACCAAACCAAAAAAAAAAAAAAATCCCTAAGCACTCATAATAAAAAAGATAGCTGAAAAAAGCCAAAGGCTTAAAGATTACACTCTACCTGATGTGACTGGCCACACAGAAAGAAAGACTCACTCTGATTAACAATGTAGGGATTTTTTTCACGAAAGCTAAAAAGTGTGAAGGAAGTGTCTGTGAAATCCAAAAATATATGAAATACAAAAAGAAGCAAAGAAATAAGGGAAGCAGAGGAACTCTTGGCAGCAACCACAACAGCCATGATTGTGATTGGAAGGAACACTGGATACTGACAATGGAAAGTGATAGATTCACAGAAGATAAAATAAGTTTGTAAACTAAAAAAAGGATTGGAAGGGAGGGGGAAACAGTCATTCACTTTGCAAAAAGGTATCCTTTGAAAGCAGCATTCTAAGAGTGGCTCTTTCTTAGGGAACAGTGAGAAACCTATATTCAGTGGTGTGAGCCACCATCTTCCCCTGCCCATTTCCACACAAGACCAAATTCCAAGTAAAGTACTGGGAAGAAGGAAGGAGGAGCAGCTTCAGTACCACCAATAAATAGCACATCTTAGAGTCCTGATGTCTTTATTGTCAACTGAAGTGAAGGAAACTTCTGTAAGCAAGAGCATCCATGTGACAATTCAATTCAATGATCTTAAAAACACATTTCTACTCTGAGGATGGGATAGAAAGAATTGAAGTTCATTTATGCAATAGTATTATAAAGTATGAAGACAAGACAAGTGAGCATAATACAATAAATTCCTAAATGTGTATAGGATTATAAACACAATCAGTAGGTAATAGCATTTATTTAACATTTTAAGGTTTACAAAGAGTTTTACAAATATTATCTCATTCTATCCTCATAAAAATTCTAAGGGATAGGTGCTATTAAAAACCCCATTTTACAGATGAAGAAATAGAGGCAAACAGAGAGTAAGTGACCAGAGCAAACTATCCTGCCTGGCTCATATAGGCTCTTATAAAATGTTTATTGGATAATTTGCCTGAGATCATATAATCAGTAAGTATTGGAGGCAAGATTTGTGTTCAGCCTTCTTGACTCCAAGTGTAACATTCTATCCACCAGTACTTGAATTCTAATCTTCCTCAAATTACAAAGAAAAATACAAAAAAAAAAAAAAGAGGTGGAGTTGACCTTAAAATTGAAACTGTGTATCTATATTCAACTGGAAAATGGTGAGCATAGGGAAACCTTGATGGATCAGTGCAAAACATCCTGGCAACTATTGAAATTCATTGCCAATTCTGAACTAGCTACATTTTCAAAGTGGTTTCATACAATGCATTCACCTCATTTAGAATACTAAACTATGTTTCATGTGAATGGTGGTTAATGGAAAAAAAAAACAGATGATGGCTGGGCATGTGGTTGCTATACTTTCAACCTGACTGAGAAAGGGACATCCAGATAGAAAAATAATCCAAAAAAATTAAATAATGACTTGATAGTCATTTAAAAGGTTAAAATGTGGTTTACAATAACATATTAAAGTTCATAGACTTGGGATGGAAAATGCCATCCATATCCAGAGAGAAAACTAAGGAATCTGAATATGGATGGAAACACACTATTTTCACTTTTGTTTGTTTGATTGCTCTTTCTCATGGTTTGGTTTTTTTTGGGTTTTTTTTTTTTGGTCTTATTTTTCTTGTACAACATGACAAATATAGAAAGACATTTAAAAGATTTGCACATATTTAACCTATATAAAATTGCTTGCTGTCTTGAAGGGGGAGAGAGAGAAAAAATTGGAACATAATTTCTTACCAAAATGAATGTTGAAAATTATGGAAACATAAAATACTACTTAGGAAAATAATAATATATAAAAGTTATCAGAAATTTCCCCAAAGCATTGGCAGGTCCAGACCACAAATGCATTTATTAAGATGGGCATCTTAGTTTTCCTAATAAGGAAAAAGGCTGGTAGGGAGTAACTTCTATAGTACTACAAATGTTCTAGGAAAAAACTGGATGAACATTTGTTAGTCGTGTTGTATGTAACATTCAAGCTTAATGCAAGGGTTGGATTTAAGAACAACATATATGATGCTTTTATATTTGGCACATCATTCATCTCAAGGGATCTTCAAAACAGCTTTGAAGTGTAAGTATCTCTAATATAATTACCCTCATTTTTGAGATAAGAAACTAAGTTTCAAAGAAATTAAATGATTATACAGTTATAAAAGGTCATAGATTCAGTAAATAGTTGAACCCGAACTTGAGTTCCTATTTTCTGTCTCCTAATTTTCATTTTGCCATGCTGCACTTTAAGTTACTTCTAAGATTTCTCTGATTCCAGAGATTGAACTAATACAGATTGTACTAATGAAAAAAATTATCAAATCATGAAGCTGCAAACAAATATTGTAATTTGTTTTAATAATTGTTCCTGAGCACAGTCTATCCCCTGAATAGTTTTACAGTGCCAATAAAACCAACCTATTTTTACATTGTTCTCCAACTTCTCACCTGGAAGACTAATGAATCAAGGATTTAAGCAAAATAGGGATAGACTGACTGTCCTTGCATATTCAAATGATTTAGATTCCCATTTTTAAAATTCTTTTAATGACTAGGAAACTGAATTGTCCTGGAGCTTTCAAAAATGCTATATAACATCTGATTGTTGCTTATAAAATTAATATATGTGTGAACAGAAGGGTTTTTTTCCTGTTTCATTCTGTCATCCTTTTGTAGCTCCAGTGAAACATTTTTACCTAAGTGAAAGCAAAACTTAATAGGCTCACCAGAGAATAGCAAAAACTATTCTACTGCTAAACAATTATAGAGCTCATCCTGAATAAGCAGGCTTAGTGTCTAGGAATATTTTTACTGTCTTCCAACCACTCAGGACACCTATAGACTAAGGTATTATTCAAAATGTGAAATGTCATTACAGAAAGGATTTAATGAGAAATTTGATCTATCATGCATGTACAAGATTTTCAACCTCATTGTAACATTAAAAATGCAAACTTTATCATTGTTTGATCCTTAAATTCTATTTTAAATCAAACATTGAGGAGGGCTTGAGAAAATAATGGGGCCTTGTGTTGTGTCAGAAGTCTTAGTGGGGGGAAGTGCCAAAAGAAGGCACAGAATTTTTATTTTACTATAATTTCAGTTATCATAAACAGTGTGGCATCCCAATAAAAAAAAATCAAACTGAGGCTTCATAAATAGAGAATGTGGCTGCCACAAGGGAGATAATATTCTGCATTAGTCAGGACACACCTGTAGAATTTTGTCACTAGATGATACATTTTAAGAAGACAATGACAAACTTTCCATTTCCAAACTTCATGGTTATGGAAAAGTATTTTACATATTTTTTAACACTCAAGGAAGAGTATGGTTATGGGAGAAAAAAAGCCAAATGAGGGATTGTTGAGGGAATAAGAGATGATTTGCCTAAAGAAAAGGACTCAGAGAATACCATAGCTCTCTTTAAATATTTGAAATGCTGTCATAGAAGATTTTGCCTTATTCTAGGTTTCTCTAGAAGTAGAATTATTGGGTAGAAGTGACATGGAATAAGATTTCAACTCAATCTTGGGAAAAAATTTTCTAACCATTGGAGCCGTTTCAAAAATAAGATATGTTTTTAAAATAATTGTTCATGTATAACCAATAGCAGATTGCTTGCTGTCTTGGGGAGAGAGGATGAGGGAGGGAGAAAAAAAATTGGAACTCAAAATCTTACAAAAATAAATGCTGAAACTGTTTAGTAACTCAATGATAAATTATTGCTTATGAACAGGTATTTTATAATGTGGAATGCTTAGTGAAAACATCCTGAACATTTCAAAATATTACTTTTTATTAGTGAAAATTTCTATATGTTAACATGTAAATTATTATTTTACTGCAACTTGGGAAAGTTACATATGAGTTTAGATGATGTAATAAGTAAACAGTTTTTTATATTTCCTCACCTAAAAGAAATGTGACTTGCAGATTGAAATATTTAAGGATTCTACTCTTGAAATTCCAAATTGTATCCACAAAATTTTTTGTATTGCAGTAACTTGCTAACTCTTTTGCCCTTAAAAATACTTGTATTTTTGTAGTTCTCATAAAAATAAATGTTGAAAAGTATCTTTACATGTAATTGGAAAAATAGAATACTATTGAGAAAAGAAATGATGAGGCAGTAAACTCATTATCCCTGAAGGTTGAAACAGAGGCCAGAAAACTACAAACAAGGGAAGTTAAGGGAGTCCTATCCTGGGTAGAAAGTTGAATGCAATGAACTCTTGATGAACAATGATAGAGTTCCTTCTGATTCTGTTTGTGTGATTCTGTGTCTCTTTCATTTGCTTCTAAGATTCTCTGATGCCAAATGGCATTTCCTTCTCAATTCAATTCAGTCCAAGAGCATTAAATTTGTACTCAGGAAGACTACTCATGACATGAACACTTACTAGCTGAGAAAAAGCCACTTAAGTTTTTCTGTGACTCAGTTTTCTCATCTATAAAAATGGGAATAATAATAACACCTACCTCATAGGGGAGTTATGAGAAGAAAATGAAATGATAAATGAAAAGTTCTTTTCAAATCCTAAAGCACCAGAGATATGTGAATTGCTATTGTTATTATTAATATATTATTATTATGTGCCTGTCTTGAGGAAAGCATTATGCTAGATATTATGGAAGATATGTGAATGAACAAGATATGGTCCCTGCCCTCATCAAGCTCTCAGTCTAGTAGATATAATGATGATGATGAATGACTCCCACATGTATACACCAAGGTAAGGAAAACTTTTCTATCCCCATGAATAAGCAATGTAGCTAAAATGGAACAGTGACAACAAGTTGATAGGGAGATGCCTCTTGTTCAAAAATACTGATAATCATAGCTTTGAATGGTTTTGACAAGGGACATTGTAGGCAATGTTGGAGAAAATATTTTCTGGAAGGCAAGAAAACCAAATGGGAGGAGTCTGCTTTAGCCTTTGACTTACAATGAATTTTACAGAAAGGAAACCTTGTTATACTGTACAGAAGGTCAAGAGGCTTCACATGCTTCAATCCACGTTTATGAGAAAGAGATAAATGATCATAGAGCAAGATGACATTAATGGCTTGTTCCTGGGCCACTTTGGGTGCTGGTTCCCATTCAGTTCTATGACCCACACTTCCATATGAATTATTGATATATTGCAATAATGATTCTGGCTCAACAAGAAAAGGTTATACTATATTAAAATACATTCACTATACACAGCTTAAGAAGATAGGGAAGTGAGCAATACATCTTTTTAAAAATGTCTATCAAAAAGGATTTAAATATGTAAAGCTCTAACACTCAAAAGCTTAATCCTCAGGAATTCACACACACTAGAAAACTCCAATATGTAGAATAACTCATTTCCTTACAGTTCTTGATAATTGAGGCTTTACTATAATCAATATGCTTTTGTTCTTTTTTTTACTACAATTATCAAGTACTCTTAATTCATTATTATTACTGCAATTAATCATATTCACTATGCTTTATTCTATGCTACTTGCTGTGGGATACAGTGTAAAATGTAATTCCTGTCCTCAGGAAGGAGCTTTTAATTTAGCTGAGAAGATAAAACTAAAAGAAAGGAAATGATTTGGCTATAGTTAAGTCCTAAACTGTATAGCTATGATCACAAGCATAAGAACTCAAAATAAGGAGAGCCTAAACTGGAATAGAGTAGCTAAAAAAGACTTCAATGAGGAAAAATGAAACTTCAAGATTAAGCAAAACTTGGATGAGTAGATAAGGTAAGAGAGGCTTCTGGTGTGCTATCCAGCGTAAGCCACAGAATCAAAGCAGGAGTAAAACTGGTATGTGCATAAAATGATGAGGAAAAATGAAAAATTGGGCTGTATAAGAATACAGTCATATTATGGAGGTGAAAGAATGAATGAAATCCTGAATATAAGAAGGAAATGGAGAGGAAGAAGTAAAGATGCTTTCCATATGTCTAATCTAGAAAATCTATAGGAATAAATGGCAAGTAAAATGTGGATAGAGCATTAGACTTGAAATCAGGAGGAAAAATTCATCTTCGGGAGTTCAAATATGATATTTATTAGTTGTGTGACCCTAGGCAAGTCCTTAACCCAATTTGCCTCAGTTTCCTCACCTGTAAAATGAGATAAAGAAGGAAATGTCAAAACACTTCAGAATTTATGCCAAGAAAACCTCAAATGGAGTATTGAAGAGCTGGACACAACTGAAATGATCCAATAACAAAGCCAGTTTTGGAAAAAAAGATGTTAAGTTTAGACATGTCACCACATGTGACAATGTACTAGGACCATTAAGGATAAATGCTTTGTAAGCAGTTGGAAATATCAGACTAGCTCAGAAAAAAGGTCAAGGTTAGAAATGTAGATTTTGGAATCACTGGCATTAATGTTGCTGGTTGAAGTTTTGGGAATAAGTTACCTCACTAGGGAGGAAATGAAAGACCAGCAAATGTCAAAGGACAGAGTCTTAGAGAAAACGCATAGTGATTGGGTAGGGCAAGGCAAGAAAAAAAATTTTTAATTGGGTAAGAATAATATTAATACATGTAATGTTGACATGTCCCAAGTCAACAAGAAACAACATTTCATCCAAAATAGCAAGTTATTTCACTAGAACTAGTTCTATAATTTTATTGGTGGAGGGAACTCACATTCATTCTTTCAGGAACCTCTAGTTTTAATAATCCAGGACCTTGAGAAGTGAAACGGCTAGGGTCACACATATAACATTTGTCAGAGACAAGATTTGAATCCTGGTCTTCCCAACTCCAAGGCCAGTTCTCTAGTCATTTTATCATTCTACCTCTCATTCAGCTAGTATTGCCTATAAACATATAGCAAATCCAATTTCACCAGTTCCTTTATTGATCTCTCCAAGAAGAATTTGGAAGCTATGCTTCCATCAGTAGCTACTTCAGATTTCTTTTTACGTTTTACAGAAACGCTGACAAAATTAGTGATTCAGAACCCTGATTTCACTCACTGATTACTGGACAAAGTCCTCACATTTAGCGTGCCAACAGTTAAGTTAGTAGTAATAGTTAGCTTAAAAACAATAAGCTTTTTAGCACTTGCAATCCCCTCTTTTTGTCACCTTCATTTAAGTGGAATAAGAACTCACAGGACTTGGGGTGATAACACACACATTCTCAAACACTTTGTTTCACAGATTGCCATGGCCAAAGAATTCATCACCAAAGAAAACTAAATGTAACAAATATGTATAAACCTTTACCAATCTATTCTAATTTTTTACAGCAACTCAAACCTGTCACAGCTATTGGTGTTCTGCAGCTGTAACCATATCAGCAAAGTCAGCCCTCTCATCCAGAAGTGACTCTGATATCATTTCTATAAAACCCAGGACAGAGATTTCTTCTACACTACATTAGCCACTTTCCAATTTTCTTGAGGAGTTATTTTCACAACAGTGATTCAGGGGAAGAGAGGGCAGATAAACATATTAGATGAGTTCTAAAGAGGAACTCTTCTCTACAATGTCCAGTGACCACACCAGCACTATTGTGACTTCCAGAACATTACTCTAGTTTAAGGTCACTGTTTAATCATTTGTGTCCCAAGTACACTAGATGGCATCCCACTGATCTATTCATGTCAAATGAATATTTGGTAACATGAATCCTGAACTGATCAATTTACTAGGAGTAATGGACATTGATGAGAATTCGTCTGAACATAGATGCTTCCTGAATGATTGTCACTATTCTGGCTAACTAGAAAGTAAAAATATCCTTTTTTAAAAATTGCCCTACTACCAATAGCTCTGGCAGGTACTGGTATTGATAATATAGCAATATGTTAACTCACTCAACAAATCAATGAGCACTTAGTTTCAAGACTGCACAAATTTCTCTGCCTTTCAAGGTCTTTGCAAATAGCAATTATTGCACATCAAAAATATTTCCATGAAATCTTAAAGAAGCACACAATAGTTCTAGTAAGAATATTATCTTTTCTCTTTAGTTTTGTATAAGCTACTATCCTCTTCCTCTCCCCTCCTTTCTTTCCACTCATTGCCCAACATTTCCTGAAAGAAAATAGCAACCCTAGGCAAAGAAAAGAATTTGACTCTAAATGAGATTGTAGAATAAAATAGATCTTAAAAAAAAAAAAAGCTTCAATTCAATGATACTCTTAATTTGCTTCAATAATGAAAATGTTGGTCCTGTTAGCTCTTTCCAATTTTTTTTTTGTTTAAGAATATACACAGTATCATTTCACTTTTCTAGCCTTGTTGGGGATAGGTTTATCACTTTAAGCATTGTTTTTTTTAATTTTCACTATGAAAATAGATAATATTATAATTTATCTTTAAATGCATCAAGATGGTTATTCACTGCCAATAATACGGATTCCATTCCCGTCCTCTCACCTGTGCAATTCTTTCTTCCTTTAAATTCTCTATAGGGCTCACCAAATGTTCTTTAATTCTTTTGATACTCTGTGGATATCAGTGGAAAATGTGAGCAATCTGTTGGTTACCTCTTACCCTGAGGCAATAACCAGTCTATCTTTTCCAGAAATACATCTTTCTAATGACACCTTTTAAATTAGAAATCCTTGAATAATTAGATCCTTCCCTATCTGTTTAAATAGTGTATATTGTATGTAAGTTAACTTTTTTATAACTAGATCATAATAATTCACATTTTTTTGGCACTGCCAGTTTTGCAGTGTTTTGCTCATGTAGTGCCTGGGACACCCCTCTCACATATCAGCCTCTGGAAAAATTATCAAGTTCAAGGCATCCTAGGAATCCATACCCACTCAAATACTCTTAAGTCATGGGATGTTTGCTTTTACCATCCAGTCAGAGGACAAATTAGAACAAAACAAAAGACATTTAATTAAATAACCTATTAAATAAAGTGACAAGATTCCCTCCTATCTCTATGTATTCATGGGATACACTCTTTTACAAATTACCATCCATGCAAAGAACACACATAACTAAGGAATATACATAAAGGATACTTACAAAGGGAATATTTGAGACCAAGAAACATGTATAAAAGAGCACAGTGCTGCAACTCATGTTGCCAGGTTGCAAAAGTGAAAGGCCTTCACATTTGGAATGTGAATCTCTATTCTGAAATCTCCAGTGTGGAAAAATTGTCAGCATCCCCCTGTGAATCTCCACTTTGTGAGGTCCTTAAGGTTAGGGACTTTTTTTTACCTCTATTTGCATCCCCAGAGCTTAAAACAGTAACTAGCATATTTAATGTATTTAAATGTTTATTGAATGACTGACTTATTTGTTCTGCAGGCATTGTGTCTCTAATTTTAGAGTCTCTACTTTGTGTCTCTGCTGAACATTACAATTAGTCCAGTGGTCTCCAAGCTGCTAATACCTGCGAGACCTTCAAGATCATTTGTTATTCTCTGCTCTTCTACAGTGACTAGAAATTTTCTCTCTAACAAGGGAAGACATGCTCTTTTATTGCATAGCAGAGACATGAGATACTGTACCTAACTGGAGAGTTAACTAAAGCCATCAAAATGCCCCAGGATATGGTTCTCTTCTTTTTACCACTTTTTATTCTTAGCAGAGACTCACAACCCTTGAACCTTGACAAGCATCTAACATGGGATTAGAAAATTCTTCTTAAATCCAGTTATATTCCTGGTCATGATGCCATGTTGACAAAATCCATTTCAGGTACTCTGTCCTCCACTTTACACAAACATACAAACATATGGCTATATCTATATCCATATATTATATGGAATGCTGGGGTGCCAAGATCAGTTTAAGTCCCAAATTCTTCTGTGATTATCACGCAAATGAGTTAAGTGAAGCACACAAGGATCCACATCCTTTATTATATATAATCTATCATCAACAAAGTCCTTGACATTCAAACTATATTTTGGCCATTCCCAAAACTAGTGTCCTAATACCCTGCTCGTTTTATCCAAGTGCCCTGCTCAAGTCTCACACGAAATCCATCTCTCTCCTCTGATTTCCTTCATTCTGTTTCCCCCATTGTTTTCTCACTAAAGAGCAATGTGGAGTTTTCATACACTATATTAGGACAGTTTATCACCAATTTCCCTCTTTAAGCAGTCCATCCAACAACAGCTTCATAATTAGGGGCAGACAAGAATCAACTCTAATCCCATTGAGAATAGAGGCACATAAAAGGGCTGGATTTTTTTTTTATTCTCCCATAAACAGATGAAATTTAACTAGGGAGTTGACTTCAGCCTGTTTAATTTTCATGAAATGACACAAGTTTCCTAAATGCTCCTTGGAGAGCCCCGATAGCAAAGTGCTCTTGTCCTTGGGTTTGGAGTGTGATAGATGGTCCTATCTAAGGCAGGAAATTATTTGAAAAATTCTACAGTAGGTAGTGGCAACAATACAAGGGAATGTGATGATATTCTCTAAGGGTATAGTGAAGACTGAGAGGCTATTCCAAGCTTAGCATTTTTTTAAGTGATACATGAAGAAGCCCCAACCCATCTCTTGATATTAGTTTTCCTAGTCTGTGGGGATCTGAGGTGAACATTTTTTTCAAGTTCTGGTGGATTTCTGCAGATTTTATTCCATTTTTCACTTGCTCATTAATTTGCTACCACTCTAAGTAAGTGTTCATAAGTTGGAGAAGGAGGAAGAAATGCCATTCTCATGTCAGAGTGGCAAATGACAAGAAGAAAGTAATAAAGATAGAAAAACCATAAAGGACAGCTCTCTACATTCAAATAACTCTAGAGAGAAGAAAGAGAAGGGAAAAAGGATATGTGAAGAAATCTTCACTTTGATGAATATATTTCAAAACTGAAAAAGGGATAATACTTCTGAGAAAATGAAGTATGTTCACTTTTCTGAGGAGAGCCAAATCAGTATTTATTGAGTTCTTACTATGTATCTAATAATTACTAGTTACTTCAAAGAGATATAAACAAGTATGAAAGAAGTCTTGTTCTCAAGGAGCTTCCAACTTATTGAAGAAGACAAGATATGTATAAAATTATCACTGACCATACAAGGTACTATATACTAAGTGCTGAATGAGTAGAGCAGACAATAAGCACTAGGGAGTTCAGAACAGAGAAAGATCACTTTTAACAGAGATAATCAAAGGAAGCTTTGCAGAGGAAGTAGGACTGGAACTGTGACAGATGTCTTAGCACTTCTATCCGTGCTCCTCTCACCAAGGGAAAGAGAAGTGCTATGTACTTTCAGGTATAGTTAATAGCCAGAGGGGGATAGAGAAGAGGAATTTTTTGTAACAAATTTCTCTGATAGCCAAGAAATAGAGAGAAATGATACAAATATAAGAATAAGAACCATTCCTCCAATGGGCTAGTAAATGGTCAAAAGTTATGAAGAGGCAATTTTCAAATGAAGGAATGCAAACTATCAAAAAAACATAAAAATGCCTTAAATCATCAATAAGAGAAATGCAAGGTAAAACACCGAGGGGCAGCTAGGTGATGCAGTGGATAAAGCACAAGTCCTAGAGTCAGAAGGACCTGCATTCAAATCCAGACTCAGATACTAGCTGTGTGTGACCCACAGCAAGTTGCTTAATACAAATTGCCTCTGAACCCTCATGAGGTTCCCTCTCATATCCAGAGATTGGCAATGATGACAAAATATGAAAATGACAATTATTGAAGGGCCTATAGGCAGATAGACACAGTAATACACTGTTGTTTAAGCTGATCTACCCATTCCAAAAATATTAGTTTGAAACTATATGCAAACCTGGGGAGTGATTCATCATCTCATCTGACACTCTGGTGATCATGCTGTCCATGGTCTCCACCATTCTCTCACAGGACAGGGACAAACAAGCCAAGATGTACTCTTGGATGTCCTGGTAAAGTAATCAAACCTGCAGAGGGCCATTATTAGAATGAAGATCCATGCATCCCTGTTGGTGGATCCATGGCGATTTGATTGGTAAAATAGGATGTCCAAGGGCACCTGCCAAACCTGTGGTCACTGACAATTCTTCATAAAATCATAGATTTTGAGCAGGAATGTTAAAAGTCATCATACCAAACTCCTTCATTTTACATATAAGGGAAGTGAGGCTCAAAGAGAATAAGTGAGAGATAGTCAGTGGCATGAATCCATGTCTTCTGACTCCAAATCCAGAGCTCTTTTGATTTTATCATGTTAACTACTTCCTCTTACTTAATGGATATCCTATATCACTTCTCTTGGCTGAATCTCAATTGACTAGATTAAGTCACCATATTATTCTTGCACATAAGTGTCAACCCATCTTAGACACAAATCCCCAGAGATCATTGGGATCATAGATGTAGAACGAAGGGATTTTATAAGCAGGGGTATGCTAGCAAATGTTTATGAAGCTCTCTGGGGGAAAAAAAGTATTCACAACATAATTTTAAGTTTAATTCACATAACTGACACTTTCTCCATCACTCAAGTCTAGACAATCAAGGATTCAAACAAAGATCCTATGACTTTCTTGTCAATTCTCCTTGTCCTTCTCCTTTGCTATGCCAGAACATAATTGTCCTATGACACTGAATTATTGTTGCTACTAATAAAATGGATGTTGACTGATCTGTAGAGTCTCAATAAAACAAGATCAAAGAATGATGAATTCCAGGACTGAGAAGCAAAGTGAGAATATACACAGAGTGTAAAACTACAAGATATGTTAGGAGGACAGCAAATGGGCCGATGTGACTTGGAAGCTTCCTAGAAAGGTTTCTTATAGAGAATTGATTATGAGACTGGGAAACATAGGTTAAAAGTAGAATTTGAAGGTCCTTATATATCAGGATGATAATAAAATCAATGAGTATTTATTAAGTACCTTGTGCTAGCCACTGCTTGCAGTACAGGAGGTACCAGTAAAAATAAACTATCTCTACCCAAGAGTAGCTTATATTTAAATGGGAGAAACATCCAGTATATAGAAAAATATATCCAATTCCAAGATACAGTAAGTAATCAAATCCAAGATAATTTGGGAGTAATTAGGAAAGGCTTCATGCAGAATAATCTTAATTAATATTCACAGGTTCACTGTAATACTGGGCATTCTTTCAGTGTTTATCTCTGAAGGTCACAGCAGTGACTAATACAAAAAGCACAGGATACACCTTAGCTTGCCCACCCATTCTGTGGGTGCATTCAGCCTGAGTATTTACTCAACGAGGTGGGAAGGGGGGTTGGAAATGCAGTCATTGCTAGTATATCTTTCATTAATCAACACCCTTCTACAGACCCAAAGCAATCAAATGCCAGGACAAAGAAGGAAGGAGTCAGATAAGACTCTTGCTGTGAAAAGGGAGTGCAGCCATGGTGACTTGGATCCCTGGGTATTTTCCCCTGGTAAGCCTCTCTATCTTGCTGGCACCTCTGTCCATTCCTGAGAAGTATCCAGGAGGGTTAGATATACTCTCATTTGTCTGTGGCTATGTTGCTAAACTGCCTCTAGGTCTGAATACAGCTAATAACACACACACAGATGGAGTGGCCTGGGCTGTTTGTTGTGCCTTCAGGCACACTGGAAAGCTATATACCTGGTAAATGCTTTACAGCTATCCTTTGAAGGCACAGGAGGGACCGGTAGCATGACAACGGAAGCCAGGGAAATAAGCAAACCTTCTGATTTTCAAAAGTCAGAAAAGACTGAATTCCAGAAACTATGCACTGATCAGCTCAACGTTGATCTCAAGAAAGATTCTAGAACAGATGATAAAACAGATGGTTTGTAAGCACTTAGGATACAACATAGTGAGAACCAGGAGCCAGCATGCATTAACTAAGAAGAAGGCACGCCAAACTAACCTCATTTCCTCTTTTGATGGGGTAAGTAGGTTGGTGGATCAGGAGAATTTGTGACTTAATAATATGATATATTTATATTATATCTTAATTTGCTAATTATATATTTGTATTACATATATATATATAAAAAGTTTCTCAAAATAGCTTTGTGGATAAGATATTTTAGGAGTTAGGTGGATTTGTAGCTGTCTAAACCCAGTAGCATTAATTAATAAATAGTGGCAATTTACAGCATGGTCCTTAGAGGTATAGGGCGATGATATCAAACTAAAAGAGAAGAATCTCGATGGGCTACATAATGACTTTAAAAATCACAAATTAACATCATCTGTGTTCTACTGTACTTTTGTTTATTTTGTTAAACATTTCCCAATTCTATTTTCCTCTGACACAGATCTTCACTAGGGAGAACTGCTGGCTACAGGATTCTCATGGGCTACAACTTTGATGCCTCTGGTGTAGGACACTGTGTTAACCCAGTCTTATTCAACATTTCTTTCAATAACTTGAATAAAGACACAAGAGGCATGCTTATCAGATTTGCAGGGGACACAAAGCTGGGAGGAACTGTTTCTACAATAGATAATAAAATCAAGATTTAAAAAGATCTGAACAAGTCACAATAAGAGATTGAAACAAAAAATATTAATGAAATTTAACAAGTAAACATAATGTCCTATATTTAGTTTCAAAAAGAACTTTTGCAGAAAAACAAAAGACTTAATTTAACAGCAGTTCATATGAAAAAAAATCAGGGAAGTTTAGTTGCTAGGATACAATGTAACAAACATTTATTAACCACCTAATGTGTGCAAAGCAAAAAGAGACATATAATTTAGAAAAGATACATTTTTCTGCCTTTAAGGTGCTTATTTTCTAGTAGGAGGTTGACCCAAATACTGATAGCTATAATATATATTACATTAGTGCATTGGACAATAAAACAGGGTGTCCCAAAAATCTTAGTGCTTCATAAAGCTCATTAAAGCTTTAAATTATACTATTAATTTTGGGATACCCTCTATAACCAAAGAAGGATTTCACTCGCTACCAGGGTTAATGGAAAAAGAGGCAAAGAGAGATCAAGAATAGCCTCAAGATGGAGAAGACTTCCAACAGGGGGAAAGAGGAAGGGAAGAAATTCTATAGAGAGGGAACAGTATGATTGGGAAAGAAAACAGAAGGAGAAAAATTCTAAGGATGATTCCAGCAAAGATTAAGGATCAGGAGAACATGAATCCAGAACTAAGGGGAACCTCAAAAACCACTCTAGATCAACTCCTACATTTTACAGATAAAGAAATTGAGGTCATAGTCTCTCTGAGCTAAGAATCAAAGATTAGACCTCTGACCCACACTGTCCCCCATATATCAATGAAAATGTGGAAAGGACAGAGCTTTGAGAGAGAAGATGGAAGAGGCCCATTCCACTTCAGACTGCCAAAGGAAAAGTCTAGAGCAATCTCCATCACATCCCTAACCCCAGTTTACTACTCTAGAGACTTTAGGGAGCTCCTCTTTGGCTGAGATACAGCATTCTCTTGGTAGAGCTGAGTTGCCTCTTCTCCTATGTATAGTTTCTCTGATTTCTGTTTCACCATAATTTGGAAATATGGTTTCTTTGGTATTTATTATTTCTATACATTATCAAACTGGCATTAGGAAGGAAAGATGTCAAGCCTTGGTTTGGGGTTTCCCTGTCCCCTAAAATGACAAAGTAAGCAGAAATTAGAAAGAACTTTTCCCCCTTTGTACTGACATAGCTAAGAAATTTCCTAGAACATAGTAGGTACTTAATGAAACATTTTTTGTCATTTAATCAATTGACAAGTTTTTTTAAGCATCCACTATTTGCTATGCCCTATACTAAGCACTAAAGATACAAAATAAAATAAATAAATGACTCAAGAGCTTTCATAATTTCGATTTTTCCCATCCATGGCACAGTCTACCTTATTAAAAAATTAGTTCTCCCTTACACTCAAAAGTGTTCAAGTAGAAATTAGATTGATTGTGACAAAGGAACTGTGGAAGAGATCCCTGCCCTAGATAACAGGTTGAACTGGGTTGAACTTCATTCCAGGTTGAACTCCACTAATCCTATGCTCTCCCTATCTCTGATGGTGTGTCCTTCATGTACAAAGAAGACACTGCTGAACTCACATCAATAGAGAATATGCTTTGAACTGTTTTTAGTAGTGTGGGTTTAAACTGATCTCTTCATACTCTCTCACCTTCAATCAGCTTCATTCAAACAAAAAACATTAAGTAAGCACCTACTGTGTGTCAGGGAACTGGAGATACAAAAACAAAAATGAAAGAGTCCTTGTTCTCAAAGGTCTTCCAGTCAATCAGGGGGAATATATATTTACATATTCAAAACATATTTGCAAAATAACTGTCCCAGTCTATAGCCTTGCAATAAAACATACCATGACATTGAACCCAAAACCTCTCCATTGCTCACACTGAGGTCAGCTAATTCAAAGGATCATAAATCATAGCAATGCAATGTAATCACAGGTCCATGAAGGGAAAGAACTTCCTATCACATATGAGAAGATTCTTTATGTCCTGAAGAGTTTAGAGCCTTTGCAAAATTTTGTTTAAAGTTTCATCAAAGAATACAATTAAATCAATCATAACATTCAAGCTCTTAGAGTAAGTAGTGTAGACCAGTGAGGTCAAATTGAAATAGAAAAGGAGCTTACAAAAAGCATAAAGATCCCCCAGTACATACTGACTTAGAAAACATGTTAATATTTTCCTTTTTTGTTAAATATTTCCCAATTCTAACTTAATCTGGTTCTACCAGAATGTCAAAGGATTTCTGGTCACATATTTGACACCTCTGCTATAGATAGCATGACAATTTAATAATTGCCATATCTTAGAAGTGTTCTATCCCCATTATTGTACTGAAACTGTTCTTGTAAAGGTCAACCCTGACCTCCAAATTTCCCCTATACACTAATGCAGGTATCTACAAATGACTAAATAAATGACTATTATTATTATTGGTTCCTTTGGGTTAAAGTGTGGAAAGCTCTTTATGCAGTACAAATTATTGGACTATTTAAAGGGAAAATATACTAATTCATTTTCAGCCATTTGTACTTTAGCAAGAATTGGTGAATGATATTCATTAACTAAGAACAGGATCCTGAGGCAATAGGACACACAACAGTGATGTTTTGATGGGCAGATAAGATCAGGAAGCGTTCAAAACAAGAAACTTGAAGGGATCATGAGAAACAAGGAAGCAACTGAAGGTCATTGGGTGCCTGAGAAAAACCCAAAATGGGGAATAAGCTGTTAATAGGAATAAAGAATGAAGACAGAGAGGTAAAAAAAAGAAAGAAAGAAAGAAAGAAAGAAAGAAAGAAAGAAAGAAAGAAAGAAAGAAAGAAAGAAAGAAAGAAAGAAAGAAAGAAAGGAAGGAAGGAAGGAAGGAAGGAAGGAAGGAAGGAAGGAAGGAAGGAAGAAAGGAAGAAAGAAAGAAAGAAAGAAAGAAAGAAAGAAAGAAAGAAAGAAAGAAAGAAGAAAGAAAGAAAAAAGAAAGAAAGAAAGAAAGAAAGAAAGAAAGAAAGAAAGAAAGAAGAAAGAAAGAAAGAAAGAAAGAAAGAAGAAAGAAAGAAAGAAAGAAAGAAGAAAGAAAGAAAGAAAGAAAGAAAGAAAGAAAGAAAGAAAGAAAGAAAGAAAGAAAGAAAGAAAGAAAGAAAGAAAGAAAGAAAGAAAGAAAGAAAGAAAGAAAGAAAGAAAGAAAGAAAGAAAGAAAGAAAGGGACTAAATTAGATAAATTCTGCCTTAAGCCATTTCTAAAATCAATGTTTTATTTTATTCTGCTTTACAACCATCTTTTAAAATTAAAGTACATTGTCATGAATCTTGGACTAAGAATATAAAAATTAGGATCCTAATCCAACCCTTCTACCAGATCTTGGGCAAGTCAACCAACTATTTCCAAGCTACAGATTCTTTAGCTATAAATTTGCAATGATCTGATTCAGGCTTTGTTGTAGTTCAAAAACTCTCTCTGATGTTTTAGTCTTCCTCGCTAAGAAATTGTGGCAGGTTACCTCTATTCTGAACCTGCTTTCTCCTAATACTTTTTCCTCATGCCCCATTCTGGAAACGTCCATGCCCCATATCTGTACCACTGGGGCCTCCCCAATCATTCACCAGTATCATTCCATAACATTTGAGAAGCCAATCAGACTTGCCTGAACAAGAAGAATGCTGGGATTGGAATGAGAGCATTAGAGTCCAAATTCTAGGTCTGTCATGATCTATCTATGTGATTTTGAGCAAGAAACTTAACATCCATGGACCTCAGTTTCCTCATCTGTTAAATGGAGATGAGGAGGAAGAAAGAGCAGCAGGAAAAAGTTATACTAGATCAACAGTGTCAAAATCAAATAGAAATGAAACAACTAAACTCTACAAGGAAAACCACGTATTAATGTGTATTGTTGTATTGTATTTTTATCTTTTTAAATATTTCCCAATTACATTTTAATCTGGTTCAGGTCATACTAGGGAGTGCTATGGGCTACCATCAGCTATATGTTTGACATCTTTGTACTAATTAATAGATAAGTTGCCTTTCAGCTCTAAAATTATCCTTTGATTCCACACTATAAAATGAATGATTCTTGTCTACCTTAGTGAGCTACTTCAAGTGGATCCAAAAGCAACTCACATATCAACTAGGATTAGTTAAGAAGAAATTAATGTGCCAGGTTCAAAATGGCTCCTTGGGATTCTTTGATCTTCCTATCATGACCTGAAAACCATCATGTCAAAGGTTTTCGGTATTGCCTCCTGCCCCATCACATCCTCATACCTTCCTTTCTATTAGTTTAAATGCCATGATAAATATCTCTTGTTTAGGTATTTATCAGCCAATCTGACCTTCTTTTTAAAAGTATTCCATGCCATGGTTAAGTTATTCCTATTATATGAACACAGACATTGTTAGGTTTGAAATAGGAAAAGGTTGGCTATCAGCATGGCATGATGGGAACAGCCTTAGATTTGCACCCTAAAGACCTGGAGTCCAGAGCCCTAACTCTCCCACTCACTGGCATATGACTGATCTTGGACAAGTCACTTCTCTGAGTTTGTTTTTCCTCATATGCAAAAATGGTATGGCAGTCCTATCTCCCACATAGAGACATAAGGATAAAGTAAGAAAACATATCAAAAATTTATTTCCTGGATATAGTCTAATTGTTACATGGTAGAGAAAAATGGCACACAGATGGGCTGACTGATTTGGCCAAGGAATAAGAATTTTGTGACTCACCTGAGGGACCTCAAAGGCTACCAGCAATCTCATTTTACAGGTGAGTAAACCTGTAGCAAGCAATATGCATTTATTAAATCCCATCTAAACATTGTTCTAGGAACTGGGACTACAAAGATAAAAAAGTAATATATCTGCCTTCTAGGAGTTTACATTCTATCAGGAAAGACAATCTGTACATATAAATTTCACACACACACACATACACACACACACAATACAAGGTAATTGGGTAGATGGTGAACCAACAACAGAGAAATATCAGGAAAGGTTTCATGTGGGAGGTAGACGTGTAGCTGAGATTGGAAGGATTCTGTGAGGCAATGATGAGACATGGAAAACAACCAAGGGAAGTGATATGTCTTTTAAGGCATAGTCAATCTGATTTGCAGCCTCCCGTCTGCATGGCCTCGATGGAAAAGCTAGAAATGCTATTATAAGCCCTGAAGGGTCTATTTTCCAAGCAACAGAAAATTGGATGAAATGATTCTTTTGGGGTTAGAAAACATCAAAAAGAAATCAAGATAATGAGCAGAGGTGTATGTAAAGATATGTGTTTATGTTTAACTTATAATTGTCATGTTAAATGATCTAACTATATTTAACTTATGTTAGCTGTGGTTCAATATCCATCTGACCCCTTTAAAAAGTCAGGTTGCTGAGGTATCCACTCAGAGACAGCCTGATGAGAGGCTAATTAGAACCAGCTGAGACAGGGTGACATCACTAAAGGCCTCCTGTGCAGGGAGAAAAAAAACCCAGCTCAGAAGGGGAGATTTTCTCCAGTGGGAGAAAAAGAAGGAACCTGCTGCTGAGAGGGAAAAAAGAAGAGGGTGGTGGAATTCATGAAGGACAGATGTGGCATTTCATATGGCATTTAAGCACTTGAATTTTGACTACAGAAAGCAGCAGAGAGACAGAAACAGAGAGAGGCAGACACAGAGACAGAGACAGAGAGAGAAAGATAAAGAGAGATGAATAGAGAGAGAAAGACAGAGAGGCAAGAGAACCAATGCATAATGATCATGGTTGGATCAGAAATGTAGTTTTTAGTACTTAGAAGATTTTCATTTATTTATTCATTCACAAACATTTTTTAACACTAGAAGGACCAGATGCACCAATTGCATCAATTGACATTTTTTATTATTTTTTAATAATTATGCTATTATTTCTCCTGTCTTTGAAATAACAAGTTTTGTCCTACTATTTCTAGTATGTGTACTAATTGACCCTCTTGGTCCTTTAAAGTATTCTTCCATTCCAACCCTCCTTTAAGCAATTGTTATAAGCAAGGTGCTCTGCTGAATGACTGAAGGAGAGACAACTAATAATAGGAAATAAGCCCCAGTCCCTGCTCTCAAGAAGCTAAAACTGCATTAAGAGATAATATTTCCCAAAATTATAATAGGAAAGAAAATATGACTAATAAATAAGAGAAATAGATACAAAAGCATAGCAAAGTATATAAGGCAGAAGACATTGCTTCTGGTAGAGAGAACATTTGAACCAGATCTTGAAAAATGGGTGGGATTTCAATAGTTAGAAATACAGAGAGAGGAGAGAGTTTCAAGCAGGAACAGCTGAGCATAGGTAAAGATACAAGACTGGGTTATGGGGGCAATAAAAACTTTAAAATGTAGACTGGAACCAGATGGTAGAAAGCCTTGAATGCCAGATTAATGGACCTGTACCTTCTTAGAAACAGCCATAGAAACTTCTGGAGAATTAACATGAGAGGATTCGAGCTGTGCTTACCAGAGCATTTGGCAATAAGGTGGGAATGGTGAAAACTAGAGGCAGGAAGACCAGAATAAGAGATTATTGAGGTAGAATCAGGAGAACAACACAATACAGTACTATACTATACTATACCATACCATACAATACTATATTACAGTATTATAAAACAATAGTATAACATCAATGCTATAAAATCAAAAAATTCTGACAGACTTAAAAGGTCTGATCAATGCAATGACCAACCATGATTCCACAAAGAAACATGTCACTCACTTTTCTGCAGAGGGGATATGAATTCAAGGTACAGAATGAGACACACATATTTGGCTATAGCCAATATGAAATTTTGTTCTGTTTGACTATATTTATTTGTCACAAAGGTTTATGTTGTTTTTTTCTTACAATGGCAGTGAAAGGAGAAAGGGAATTAATGTTGGGTAAGAGGAAATTAAATTTAATTTTCTAAAAAAAGGTTATTGACCTAGTCCAAATACAAGGTAGCAAAAGCCTAATTTGGAGGTGGGGAGGCTTTTTGGTTTGGCTGTTTTGCTCTATTTGATAGTAAAAGAATTAACTAATGCATGCTATATTATAAATAAGCATTTGTCCGTAGTTTAAAAACGTTGGGTTGTCATTTCCGTGGGCTTCTTCGTTTTTCTCTCCTTCCACCATTGGGCCTGCCATGCAGTCTGAACAATAGGTACCAGAAAGCCCATGATAGCGGTGACTAGAGGAGAAAGCCCACGTTCATAGCCTAGAGGAGAAATTCACTCACCCCAGATGCTCAGACAGTGACGGGAACGCGTCTGATCGTCTGCAGCATTTTATCTATCTGTCCCTTCCCGCCCCCTGGATCTTCATTCATAGGGCGCTCTGCTTTTTGACAGCCGGCTCCAGGGGCAGCCGAGCTAACCATCCCTACTTCTGCCTGAACGCCTCTGCTCCACTGCCATTGTCAAGCAAACCACTACACGAGGATGTTTCTGTCAGTGTCGGAGTGTGGATGGTCAGGGGTCACCGGTCAGGTTAAGCAGCCAGGACGGGGAGAATCTGACGCTCACCGGGAGCCGGCCAGGGAGCAGGTGAACGGTGAGCGGAGACAGAGAGGGGATTCAAAGTCAGGTCAGACAGAGGGTCAGAAAGCCAGAGGGACGCTGCAGCCAGAATGCTGGCCAAAAGTCCAGAACCTGGGAGTCTGTGAAAATGGAAGGGAAAGATACAATAGATCTAGATCAAAGAAACACAGTGACTCAGGACCTGAAGGAATGAAAAAGGCATTTAGTAAGCACCTAGGATATTCCAGGCACTGTGCAAAGCCCTTTACAAATATCTCCTTTTATCCTCACAACTCCAGGAGGTAGGTGACATTGTCCCCAGTTTATACTTGAGGAAACTGAGGCATTTCAAGTCTGACTCTGTGAGCCTATTTGAGGTTTTCTTAGCAAAGAAACTGGAGGAGTTTGCCATTTCCTTCTCCAGCCCATTGACTTCTCCCAGGAAAACAGGATTAAGTGACTTTCCCAGGACCACACAGCCAATAAGTATCTCGGGACAGATTTGAACTCACAAAAGTTGAGTCTTCCTACCTCTAGACTCAGCACTCTATCATCTGGGGGACATAGCTGCCCCTCAAAATGAGGCATACAAAAATTAAGTCATTTTCCCCTTGGTTACATAGCTAGTACATTTCTGGGGAAGAATTTGAATTTAGGTCTTTCGGAACACAGACTCAAAACTTTATCCACTGTATCACTTATCTACCTCACTTCCTGAATGGCTAGCCTGTAGTGGAAAACACTGGCTTGATATAAAGAATTCTACACGCAATGATTGCCAACCTTTTTGAGTGAGATTTCTTGGACCTCCTACCTAATGATATTCCAAAAGATCTATGACCTGTTCCATGTGGGCATCCCTCTATCATTGCAGACAGCAATCTTGCCATTCCTGTTTATTCTGTGTGATTCATCAATATTTTCAATTAAGTTCACCAAATAGGAAGCCCACCCAATGTACAATTCAAAGGCTGAACTTCCATGATAACATATCAGTAAAGGAATTCTATTTTTTAAATCAGATCTATGATTTAAATGGTTTTGCAATTCCCAGTGAAGAATTCATCTACCAGTACAGATGGGCAACTGCTCTGCACCTTATTAGTTTTAGAAAGGGGATTTTGAATGAAGGCCAAATGACTTGCCCAAGAGTCACATAATCAGATTGTGTTGAAAGAAGGACTTAAACCCACATATTCCTGACTCAAAGTCAGCTTTCTATCCATTATGGCCCACTGCTTCTCACCATTACCCACCACTACATATACAGACATAAATTCAGTGTAGGAAACTAAGAACTGATTGATTTTCTGAGACTTGTGGTTCAGAAGAACAGATTCCCTTTCAGTCCTCTGACAAGCCTATTGAGATCTTTGAGCCAAAAAGGATCTTCAACTTTGTCCAGGTATTTTTAGTTTTTATTTTTTAATTAATTTATTTATTTTAAATGCCATTGCTTTATGAATCATGTTGGGAGAGAAAAATCAGAACAAAGAGAGGGAGAGGGGGAAAAAAAAGAAAAAAGAAGTGAACATAGCATCTGTTGATTTACATTCAATTTCCACAGTTCTTTTTCTGGATGCAGATGGAACTTTCTTTCCAACATCTATTGGGATCGCTTTGGATAACTGAACTACTGAGAAGAACCATGTCTTTCATAGTTAATCATAACACATACTTGCTGTTATTGTGTACAATGTATTCTTGGTTCTGCTTGTTTCACTCAGCATCAGCTCATGTAAATGTTTCCCAGCTTTTCTAAAATCAGCTTGCTCATCATTTTTCATAGAACAATAATATCCCATTGTCCAGGTATTCTTTAAAAGAGAAACACACGTCCTAAAGGAGAGTAGACTAAAAGAAAGAGAAGGGGCCTGTAAGAACTAAGCCATGGGAGAGACTCCCTAATGTCCACAGATTGAGAACAAATATTTTAAGAAAAACTCAACAAGGCAGCTAGGTGGTACTTTATCTACTATCTGAAGTCAGGAAAACTGGTCTTCCTGAGTTCAAATCTGGCCTTAGACACTTAATAGCTATGGCAAACTACTCCAGTATCTTTGCCAAGAAAACTCCAAATGAGGTCATGAAAAGTCAGATGTGACTGAACAACAATGATTTCAAACCAGTTTCAAAACCTTCAGAAAGTTCTAGATAAGCAGATTTAAATTCCCAAAATACTCTGAATCAATGAAGGAGAGACAGAGAGACAAAAAGAGAGAGATAAAGACGAAAACAGAGAGAGATAAGACAGAAAGAAAGAGATTGATTGTTTATACTATATGCAGCATACTAAATTAGATCAACTCACTTTCTGATGCAGAAATGTGAATCATATCCATTCAAACAGACATGGCCTAAAATAAAATAATTAGTCTCTTGCCCTATAAAGTGTGATCATAGAATCTGAGATTTGGATCTATAAGAGATCTTTATGTCCATCTAGCACCCTCTCCTCTGAAGCTCAAAGAGAATAACTGACTTGTCCACGGTCACATGGGCAGAGTCAAAATCTAAATTGAGGTTCTAAAATTCAAAAATCAGTCCTCTTTCCTTGGGCCATTTTGTACTCCCAACACATATGTGAGAATGTCCCTGTACCTAAAATCATCAATGTACAAACAATCATCCAGAATCCACCCTCACCAAATTGCTTTTACTCACTTGTTAGGTTATTAACCCCCATTGAAACATACTATATAATTAGGCGAATTGACTGTAATTTCTCAAAGTAAATATTTTGACTTTGTTATTGTCACAACAAAATTCTCAGGAGACTCCCACCTCATTAGAAAACTCCACCTTTATTGGGGTTAGGCTGATGGCTTTAAGGCAAACAACTCAACCTTGTAAATTGTCACTAGCCCCCTTGGCCTCTGGGAATAGAAGTTTTGGTTTTTTTTTTTTTTTTTCCCCCAGACAAGTAGAAATGGATGCTCGTTTCATCCATGTGTTTTATTGTCTTTCCAGAGGCAAGAAAGAGTGGTCTCTATTTTTTCATGGGTTAGTGAAATTACTGACCTTGCTTGCAAGGCTGAAGTACATTACACTCCTCTGTCCGTGCTGGGAAGAAGGGGAGAGTGACTTAGCTATCCCAAGAATCTTGAGAATAGAATTCTGTGCTCTTAGGTCTGCAACAGCTGCCTTTGGACACATCATGTAACATTCAGAACAAAGAAACTAAGTGGTACAGTGGATAGGGGAAGGGAAAAGTGAAGGGATAAACATTTATATAGTGCAGACTTTGTGCCAGGGACTATGCTGAGCCTGAAGTCAGGAAGACCTAAATTAAAATGTAGCCTCAGATACTTACTAGCTGTGTGATCTTAATCAAGTCACTTAAACTCCGTCATAGCCAGATTGCTAGACTAAGAGGGGAACTTGGAAGTCATCTAGTTCAGTCATCTTCTTTTACAAATAAAGAAACCAAGATCCAGAAAGGGAAAATACTTGATTCATTTCACAACTAGGTAGTGAAATAACCAGGATTATACACCTCCAGTCTGAGATATTTCTCTCAATCCCAAAAACTGAATACTGGAAATAGCTTGTGGTATCTAATAATTATTTATGGAATGCCTAATTTTTTTAATAAACCATTCTAAGAAGTCTTTGGGTCTTTGGGGCAGCATACATGAATTTAAAGTAGCTTGGCAAGATAGTACAAGCTATTTGAGAAGCTGAAACTGATGGATCTCTTGAGCATAGGAGTTCTGTGCTACAGTGGACTCTGCTGAGGAGATATCTCCACTAAGAGTACTTTGGTTAATAAAATAAACAAAAATACAAGATAAATAGTGTTAATTTGTGGTTTTCTAAGTCAATATGCTGCCAGTTAGAAATCCCTTTCTATTTGAGTTTGACACCACTGTAAATGTACATAATTATAATTTTACATTTTTGTTGTATCTCTTTTTGTTTTCAAAGAGACCAATAACATCACAGCATGATGTCTTTTAGTAAAAACTGGATTTAAGTGAGGCTGAACTGCACAAAAGCATCAGACTCCCTTTCCCTTCCAGTCCAGTAGCAAGACAAAAGTCAAGACCACTCTGATGGCCTGCAAAGCAATACAAATTCACATACATGTGACCATTTCTAGGGATTCACCTTTCCCACTAATTGGGACCAACATGTCTCTCAGCTAATTCACTTGGCTTTTGGGAAGCCCAAGATAGATCCTCATTGAGGATGCTTCAGACTTTCTTAAAAAGAGCTGAAATCTGCCTCTCTGCATTAAAGCTATAACTAGGGCAAGGTAACCAGGACACCCAAGTTTAGAGTATATCAAAACTTAATGCATGCTCATTTTCAATAGAAGCCACTCATATAACTAATTCCTCCTCATGTTCAACTGAATTTGTCTTGAGTACTTTTTGTATTATTTCCACATCATGAATTACAAAGTTGACTTGACAACATGTTTCCTGCTGCTTATCCCCAGGGCTGAAATTGCTAGTTATGGCTCTTATTCCAAGTTCTGCCATCTGGGGCCAAGCAGAACAAATCTAATCCTTATTACAGGTGACAGTCCTTCAAATACTTGAAGACAATTTTCATTTCCATCCCTAAATCTTCTGTTCTCCAAGCTAAACATGCCTAATTCCTTCAACTAATCCCCATACAAAGTGGTCTTCTGTATCAGGGAAACCATGTGGTACAGTAGAAAGAGGATTAGCTGTGATTTAGAGGACCTGAATTCAAATTCTGCCTGGGATGCTTTATCATTAGTGTGACCTTGATCAAGTCACCTAACCCAAAGCTTCTTAAAGTGTTGGTCAGGACCCATGTAACTGAACGCAGTGACCAAAAATTAAGTCAAAATCAAACATATAATGAATCTGGGGTGGTTTTGACAGTATTTGTCCATGTTGTATCTTGCAACTCCATTGTAGTCTTGGTTCTGAACACATAATATATGCACTTTGTGTTGCATATCATGCATGAACGCTGCCAGAAATACCTTGGCTCAGATTTGAGACAGGGTTATATAAAAATTTCTCAGGCAAAAAGGGGTTGTAAATGGAAAATGTTTAAGAAACCCTGATCTAACCTATGTGGGTTTCAGTTTTCTCATTTATAAAATAAGGGTGTTGGACTAGGTGACCTCTGTGGTCTCTTCTAGCTCTAAATCTATACTCTTTGACCATCTTAATGATGCTCCTTTAGAAGCTCTATGGCTTAATTAACATCCTTCCTAAAATGTGGCACCTGGAACTGAACACAACACTCCAAAAGATGTCTGACTAGCTCTCCCTTTCTGAACATGAGGTGTCTCAATTTAGCAAATTAGCTTTGGGGGCTTCCATATTACACCATTGATTAATATTGTATTTATAACCCACTAAAACTCCAGATCTTTTCCCACCAAAGTCAATCTAGCTATACCTCCTACAATAAATTCAATTCAATAATCATTTATTAAGCATCTACTATGCTGGAGGCACTATGCTAAGCCCCAGGGACATAAGACAAAAGAAAACTAGTCATTGCTCCAAAGGAGATATTTTGTACACAGAAAGCAAGTCTCTGAACCGAAAGGTAAAACTTCATATTTGTCCCTATCAAATATTAAATTGCTAGATTTAGCCCAGTTTTCTAGTCTGCCATAAGCCTTTTGAATTAAATGTATAACTCTTAGCTTTGTGACATTTGCAGATTTATTAAGTGTGATATCCATACCTTAGGGCCAAGGATATATCTCTAGAGCATTCCACAAAAACCTTCCTTCCAAAATGATTTCAAGTCATCAGTGACTTCTTTTTGGGCTTAGATAGACCAGTTCAAATCTACATGACTATACTAAAGTCTAACCAATATCTCTCCATCTCTTCCACAAGGACAGCACAGGAGACCACCACATGCTTTGTTCAAATTTACAGAAATTATAACTACAGCATTCTCTTTATCCGTTATTCTAGTAACTATCAAAAGAAGAAAATGAGATGAGTCTATTATGTCAATGAAGCTATCTTTGTAACCATAATTTCCACTTCTAGTCATTTCCAACTATCTTTCTGATCAAAGGTGTCAAACTCACTTCAGAGTTTAGCCTGAACCAGATTAAAATATAATTAGGAAATGTTTATCAAAATAAATTAAAATGCAATATGACATAGATAATATTAACTTGTGGTTTTCTATGTCAACATGCAATCCATAAGCATCCATTTCTATTGGAATTTGACATCACAGCTTTTGATAATACAGTCTAAAATTTTGCCAGGAATTAAAGAGGCTCATAGTACTATAATTTGGTGACTGCCCTCTCTTTGCCTTATTGAAAATCAGGTTACCCCCTTCCATTCTTCATGGTCTTTTGAAAATGACTGATGGTCACTCAATAATCTCAGCTACCAGCTTACTCATTCCCCCAGGAAGAAGTTCATCTAGTTCTGGTGACTTAAAGTAATCAAAGATACATAGGAGTCCTCTTACTATCTCCCTGTTAGCTCCTTATTGTCCATTTATGTGTGGCCTTTTCCAGTTCCAAAATTATTCTCCTTGGCAGAGAAAATAGAAGCTAAATAAACATTAAGTACTTCTATCTGTTCTCCATTATCTGTTTTTATGGTCCAATCCACCTCAATAGGGGCATTGTCCCTTTATTGATTTTATTTCCCTACCAAAATCTAAAGCTAACAAACAAATGAAATACCTTATGATCTTTAAAATGGCTTGCCAGTCTTGACTCATTCTGAGGTTTATGCACTATTGGTTTGTCTATAGTCAGTCAATTTAAGCATATCAAGACTTAAGACTTATTCTCCCACTCCACAAGAGTAGGTAGGTCAGACTCCCAGGATCAGCAAGGCTCCATCTCCCCCCTTGGAGTCCCACAGGTATCTCAAGGACACAACCAACAAAATTCAAAAGCCACAGCAGGGACATGCCCTTGTGAACCATATGGCAGCAGCCATATTGGAAAGATAAAGGTCTGAGGTCTCTTTCCTCACTGAAGGTTTACAAAAGTCCTGCCCTCTTTGTTTGTAGAAGGAGCAAGAGATTGGTTATAGTCACTCAGTGGCTTTGGAAGACACCTGGTTATGTTTCTTTTTTTTAAATTTTATTTTATTTTATTTAATAAATACTTTATATTGACAGAATCCATGCCAGGGTAATTTTTTTTACAACATTATCCCTTACACTCGTTTCTGTTCTGATTTTTCCCTTCCCTCCCTCCACCCCCTCCCCTAGATGGCAAGCAGTCTTATATATGTTAGATATGTTGCAGTATATCCTAGACACAATATATGTTTGCAGAACCGAACAGTTCTCTTGTTGCACAGGGAGAATTGGATTCAGAAGGTAAAAATAACCCGGGAAGAAAAACAAAAATGCAGATAGTTCACATTAGTTTCCCAGTGTTCTTTCTTTGGGTGTAGCTGCTTCTGTCCATCATTTATCAATTGAAACTCAATTAGGTCTCTTTGTCAAAGAAATCCACTTCCATCAGAATATGTCCTCATACAATATCGTTGTCAAAGTGTATAATGATCTCCTGGTTCTGCTCATTTCACTTAGCATCAGTTCATGTAAATCTCTCCAAGCCTCTCTGTATTCATCCTGCTGGTCATTTCTTGCAGAACAATAATATTCCATAACGTTCATATACCACAATTTACCCAGCCATTCTCCAATTGATGGGCATCCAACCTGGTTATGTTTCAGTGGGCCATTCACCATGGGGTTAGATGATTGAAAATCATTACAGAAGATAAGGAGATCCCTCCTCTCATCTTTGTTGATGGAAAGTACTTAATGCCATCCTTGGACTTGTTTATACTGAGGAAATCAGGAATGTTCCTGCGCCCCCAGTACTTGGTCATTGTTACAGTGATGATCAAAGGAAGGAAGACTATAAGGAAGATACACCAGAGCTGGATCCAGCTGGAAACTACAGTTTTTCACCATTCTTATTCCCAGTGTAGTTGACACTTCCCTTTTTTCTTCACTAGACTGGGTCCTGCAATTTAATTATGAATGCCCAAACTGTGTCCTTAAATTCCTTCATTTCTTTGGGCTTACCCACAGATAAAGAAGTGGTTTGAATATAAATACCCAAATTACATGGCTTGAACTTAGGTTTTAGCTTTCCTACAAATATAAAATGGCTTTGGACCTTGGTCTGAAAGGAATCATCACTACCTCACCCAGAGAATGAACTGTTTTTTAGCTACAGTTTTTTTTTTTATTTTCAAAACATATGCATGGACAATTTTTCAACAATGATCCTTGCAAAAACTTTGTGTTCCAAATTTCCCCCCCTTCCCCCCATCCCCTCCCCTGGACAGCAAGCAATCTAATATATGTTAAACACAAGCAATTCTTCTATAGATATTTTCATAATTATTGTGCTGCATAAGAAAAATCAGATCAAAAGGGAAAAATGAGAAAGAAAACAAAATGCAAGCAAACATCAACAAAAGTGAAAATGCTATATTGTGATCCCCCCTCAGTTCCCATGGTCCTCTCTTTGGGTATAGATGGCTCTCTTTATTACAAGACCATTAGAACTAGCCTGAATCATCTCATTGTTGAAAAGAACCACGTCCATCAGAATTGATCATGGTATAATATTGTTGTTGCTGTGTATGATAATCTTCTGGTTCTGCTCACTTCACTCAGCATCAGTTCATGTAAGTCTCTCCAGGCCTCTTTGAAATCATCCTGCTGGTCGTTTCTTACAGAACAATTATATTCCATAACATTCATTTACCATAACTTATTCAGCCATTCTCCAACTGATGGGCATCCACTTGGTTTCCAATACAAATTTTTTTCTACTGTATTTTGTAAACTCCTTCCTTTTTGTGGTTCCCAGGAAAGAACTGTATAATTATGTTATGCTAATGGTGAGATTGAATCACCAGGACTAGGGCATGGTGGGAAAAATTTAAATCCCTCTTGTTCCAAAGCTGTTGATGTCTTCTATTGATGTCATTTGCTCCTACCATTGCTCCCTGTCATATACTTCTGTTTCTCTCTACCAGCTATTATGCTAGTCCTCTGTCCGTCATCCACTAGGGTTTCTATGACTAGCAAGCCTATTCCCATCAGGAAATTCTATTAAAATTCTATCACCTAGGTCTTTTGAGCCAGCCCCTACCATTTGTGGGGTGCTATAGGGTGCCAAGTAAAGCACTGTGCTAAGTCCTGAGGAGATAAAAATGAATCAGTCCTTGCCCTCAAGGATTTTGTTTTCCATCCTCACCATTTCTAGAAGAAGAAGCCTCCTTTTTCAAGCTATAACTTAGCTAGTCAAGTCTTTCACAGAGGTGTTCTATTTAGATCTATCTTTGATCTACTAAAGGTCCCCTTTCTCCTCAGAGAAAGATCATATATTTTCTCAGTCAGCCTGCTTTTTCAGAATCCTACTTTGTCCCAAATAGAGAGTGGAAAGACTATTGGATTTAGAATCAGAGACCTTGGTTTACAGCTTTGCACCATTCTTATTCCCAGTGTAGTTGACACTTCCCTTTTTTCTTCACTAGACTGGGTCCTGCAATTTAATTATGAATGCCCAAACTGTGTCCTTAAATTCCTTCATTTCTTTGGGCTTACCCACAGATAAAGAAGTGGTTTGAATATAAATACCCAAATTACATGGCTTGAACTTAGATTTTAGCTTTCCTACAAATATAAAATGGATTTGGACCTTGGTCTGAAAGGAATCATGACTACCTCACCCAGAGAATGAACTGTTTTTTAGCTACAGTTTTTTTTTTTATTTTCAAAACATATGCATGGACAATTTTTCAACAATGATCCTTACAAAAACTTTGTGTTCCAAATTTCCCCCCCTTTCCCCCATCCCCTCCCCTGGACAGCAAGCAATCTAATATATGTTAAACACAAGCAATTCTTCTATAGATATTTTCATAATTATTGTGCTGCATAAGAAAAATCAGATCAAAAGGGAAAAATGAGAAAGAAAACAAAATGCAAGCAAACATCAACAAAAGTGAAAATGCTATATTGTGATCCCCCCTCAGTTCCCATGTTCCTCTCTTTGGGTATAGATGGCTCTCTTTATTACAAGACCATTAGAACTAGCCTGAATCATCTCATTGTTGAAAAGAACCACGTCCATCAGAATTGATCATGGTATAATATTGTTGTTGCTGTGTATGATAATCTTCTGGTTCTGCTCACTTCACTCAGCATCAGTTCATGTAAGTCTCTCCAAGCCTCTTTGAAATCATCCTGCTGGTCGTTTCTTACAGAACAATTATATTTCATAACATTCATTTGCCATAACTTATTCAGCCATTCTCCAACTGATGGGCATCCACTTGGTTTCCAATACAAATTTTTTTCTAATGTATTTTGTAAACTCTTTCCTTTTTGTGGTTCCCAGGAAAGAACTGTATAATTATGTTATGCTAATGATGAGATTGAATCACCAGGACTAGGGCATGGTGAGAAAAATTTAAATCCCTCTTGTTCCAAAGCTGTTGATGTCTTCTATTGATGTCATTTGCTCCTACCATTGCTCCCTGTCATATACTTCTGTTTCTCTCTACCAGCTATTATGCTAGTCCTCTGTCCGTCATCCACTAGGGTTTCTATGACTAGCAAGCCTATTCCCATCAGGAAATTCTATTAAAATTCTATCACCTAGGTCTTTTGAGCCAGCACCTACCATTTGTGGGGTGCTATAGGGTGCCAAGTAAAGCACTGTGCTAAGTCCTGAGGAGATAAAAATGAATCAGTCCTTGCCCTCAAGGATTTTGTTTTCCATCCTCACTGTTTCTAGAAGAAGAAGCCTCCTTTTTCAAGCTATGACTTAGCTAGTCAAGTCTTTCACAGAGGTGTTCTATTCAGATCTATCTTTGATCTACTAAAGGTCCCCTTTCTCCTCAGAGAAAGATCATATATTTTCTCAGTCAGCCTGCTTTTTCAGAATCCTACTTTGTCCCAAATAGAGAGTGGAAAGACTATTGGATTTAGAATCAGAGACCTTGGTTTACAGCTTTGCACTGCTGCTTACTTCCTGTGAGATGAGTCAGAGTCTCTAGGACTCAGTTCCCACATCAATTAAATGGGAGGCTTGGAATAGATTGCATCTGAGATCCCATCTAATGGTATCCTAGCATTTTCCTTCTACTCCTCAATTCATTTGCCATCATTCAGATTTACCTGCTACTATGTCCTCTATTAAATACACTTGTCAGTGGATGTCTATGAACTTAGGACGTTTTAGCCTTCCTTATTCTTCTCAGCCAATGGGGTAAAAAGTTCTTCCCTTAGCCATGCTGTATCAGAAGTGAATAGAAGTCTAGGTTCATCTCAAGTCTGCTGTGTGAGTTCTTGTTAAATTTTCTACTTTTGATTTATCTCAGAAGTGAACTATTTCATTAACTTGATTATTCTTTCTTCTACTATTTCCTCTGCATCTTTCACTTCAACTGGCATGTAATTTGTGATCAGAAACTCATTTTATTCCTTAGGTCCTGTCATATGCCACCTCAATTCTTGTTTGAAGGAGATTCCATGTCCTCAAAAAGAAAAGGAAGAGTATGGTGGTGAGGGATCTATGTTCCTTTATTCAATACAAATAGCCCTGACTGTGCTGGCTAGAGAAGACTGGTGACTTTTGTATCACTTCTTCCCAGCAATCTTTCACAGTCTGATCTCTCGTAGACCTTTCTACATGATTATAATGTAGTCTCACCAAAGTTGCTTTATATATTCCATGAAACATGATTAATCATTTATGTCTTGGGTTAATTTGCTTTAGGGGTAAACAGCTTTCATGATTTGCCAAACCACAAAAAAAGTTTGAACCTATAAATGAACAAATCTGAAATGTCTAAGAGATTAAAAATGATTCTGTGATTTCTCAGTCATTCCACTTTCATCTGAGTTGGGAGAATTATAGAAGATATAATATAGAAGTCATACATATAACTAAGGTTTTCAAATCACTTAGCATTCTTCTAGTCTTTATAGAATTATTATCTAGGAGCAATGAAAAATTTTATGTCCATTTTATAGATAGACAAACAAAATGGAGAAGTAGAATGTTGAAGTGAACACTCTTGCCATTTGAGAAAGCAATTGGGTTTCCCCTTGAGCTTCCAATTCTGATTAAAACACAGCCAGTATTGGTAAGAAAACCTGCTGAATCACACCAAATCAAATTTTTGATGTACTAGAAGTTAGACAAACTTCCCAAAGCAGCTTGGGCATGTCCTTAAGAAACCCAACACTAGACAAAAATTCCAGGAGAAACAAGGTTACATTTTCATTATCTTCTCCTCTCCCTTTGTAGTCTATTCCCACCACCACTTCTTTTCAAAATAATGAATTGGATATGCTTTTTTAAAAACTAGAAAAAGAATAAATTAAAAACCCCCAACCACTAAATTGGAAATCCTAAAGGTGAGATTAATAAATTTGAATGTGAGAAAACTATTGAATCAACAAATAAAATTGGTTTTATGAAAAAACCAGTAAAGTAAATAAGCCATTTGTAAATGGTTTGTTTGTTTGTTTTAAGAGAGAAAAAACCAAATCACTAATATCAAAAATGAAAGGGATGAATACTAATGAAGATAAAATCAAAACCATTATTAGAAGTTATTTTGTCCCATTGTAGGCCAATAAATTCAATAATTTAAGAGAAAAGGAGGGAGACTTACAAAATGTAAACTTCCTAGATTAACAGAAGAAGAAATCAAATATCTAAATAAGCCTATTTAAAACCAAAAAAGAAAAGAAGTTGAAGAGGTCATAAATGAACTTTCTAAGGAAAAATCTTCAGGATCAGATGGATTTACAAGTGAATTCTACCAAACATTTTAAGATCAAGACGAGTATTAAATAAAGTATTTGGAATAATAGGCAAAGAATTACTGCCAATTTTTTTTATGAAATAAATATGGTGTTTATACCTAAACCAGGAAGAGCAAAAACAGAAAAATAAAATTATGAATCAATTTCACTAATGAATATTTTTGCAAAAATCCTAAATAAAACACTAGCTAGTAGACTACAAGAATATATCAAAGATTATACATGATGACCAAGTGGGATTTATAACAAGAATTCAGGGATGGTTTAAGATAAAGAAAACTGTTAAGATACTTGATATTAATAAGAAAAGTTCTTAAAATATGATTGCATCAGTAAATTCAGAAAAAGCTTTTGACAAAATGTAACACTCATTTGTGTTTAAAAGAACACTTGAAAACATAGGTTTAAATGGATTTTTCCTTAAAATGATAAGAAACCATCAGTAAGCATTATTTGTGATGAAGATAAGCTAGAAATTTTCCCAATATATCAGGAGTGAAACCAGGAGGTCAGAAATCACCAGTATTGTTCAATATTGCAGTAGAAAGGCTAGTAATCAAAATAAGAGGAGAAAAAGATTTTGAAGGAATCACAATGAGTAATGAGGTAATAAAACTATCTCTTTTTACAGATAATATGATGTTATACTTGGACAATTCTAGAGATTCAACTAAAGAAGTTAGCTAAAACAAAAAATAATTTTAGCAAAGTAGCAGGATATAAAATAAACTCACATAAATCATTAGCATTTCCATATATAACCCTTCAAGAAAAGATAGCAAAAGATACCCCATTTAAAATAACCATGGACAACATAAAATAACTGGGAATATACTGTCAAGACAAACCAGGAACTACATGAATATAAATATAAAACACTTTTAGACAGATAAAGTTCAGTTTAAATAACTTGAGAAATATTCATTTTTCATGAATGGGCAAAGCCAATATAATTTTTTTTAAAAGACAGTTCTGCCCAAACTAATCTACTTATTTGATACCATCACAATTAAATTACTAGAAAAAAATTAATAAAATTCATTTGGAAGAATTAAAGGTCAAGAATATCAAAATGATTTATGAAGAAAATATATAGGAAATAGGCTTATTAGTACTAAATCTCAACCTATAAGGCAGTAATTATCAAAAACCATCTAATACTGGCTAAGAAACCAAAAGGTGAATTAGTGGAAAAACAGACATATGATACACTGTAGTAAATGATTATAGAAACCTTGTGTTTGACAAATGTAAAGACTGAAGCTTTGAGTATAAGAATTCACTATTTGATTAAAAAAATAACATTAAAGTTTTTTAAATTTTCGAGTTCCAAATTCTATTTCTCCCTCCCTTTTCTCTCCCCTCCCTGAGATGGTAAACAATCTAATATAGCTCGTACATGTACAATCATGTAAAATATATTTCCATATTAGATATTTTGTGACTAATAATAAAAAAGAAAGTAAAAAAATATAGTATGCTTCCATCCCTGTTCAGATGCCATCAGCTTTTTCTCTAGAAGCAGATAGCATTTTTCATCATGTGTCTTTAGGGATTGGTTTGGATCATTATATTGCTAAGAAGAGCTAAGTTTCACAGATGATCATGATACAATAGAACGGTTACTATATGCAATGTTCTCCTAGTTCTGCTCACTTCACTCTGCATCAGTTCATATAAGTCTAATTTTTACATAAATAAAATCAATGTAGCCAAGATTAGAAGGAAAGCAGAAAATTGGGGAGGGAAGATGGTTTTATAGACAGTTTTTTCCAATAAAGCTCTCATATCTCAAATATAGAAAGAACTTGAACAAATTTATAAAAATTTGAATCATTTCTCCAATTGATAAATCGTCAAAGGATATGAACAGGTAGGTTTTTTTTGGTGAAGAAATCAAAGATATTTATAGTCATATTTAAAAAGTGCCTTAAATCATTATTGATTTGAAAAATGCATAATTAAACAACTTTGAGCTATCATCTCATACCTATCAGATTAGCTAAAATGATAAAAGGGGAAAATGACAAATGTTGGAAGAGAAAACTGAGACACTAATACACTGTTGGTGGAACTGTGCACCAATCTAACCATTTTAGAGAGCAATCTGGAATAATGCCAAAAGTTACAAAGCTGTATATACCTTTTGAGTCGTCAATATCACAATTAGCTCTGTTCCTCAAGATGATCAGGGAAAAAAGAAAAGAATCACTGTGTTCTAAAATATTTATAGCAGTTCTCTTTATGAAGGCCAAAAAAAACAAACAAACAAACAAACAAAAAAACAATTGAGGGGACATCCATTAATTGGGGAATGGCTAAACAAGCTGTGGTATATGGTTGTGAAGGAATACTATTGTGCTATAAGAAATATTGAGCAGGTTGATTTTAGAAAAACATGAAAAGACTTGCATGAAATAATGAAGACTGAAAAGAGCAAAACCAAGGAAATGTAACAGTAATATTGTTCAAAGAATAGTTGTGAACAACTAAATTATTTTGAGTATTATTAATATTCAATTCAACTACAAAGGATCTATGAAGAAAGATGCTATCCACATTCAGAGAAAGAACTAATAAGTAGAAGTATGCATAGTATATATATATATATATATGCATATATATAATACATACTAATGTGTGTATGTGAAATGGTAGCCTTCTCTAGTTTGGAGTGGGAAGTGAAGGAAGGAGGGAGATAGTTCAGAACTTAAAATGTAACAAAAAATTTTTAATTTAAAAGAAAGTGCATGTCTAGATAGCATTAAATTAAACAAACCAGCAGACATTTATTAAGCACTTACTAATTATAAGGTGCTATATTTCTGCTGGGAATACAAAGAAAAAAAAAGCATACATTTTACTGGGGGGGATAAAATATAAAAGAACAACAATCTACTCCAATTATTTATATGTTTCCAACTATTCAGTCTTCATTATAATGTATGGAGTCATATAGCCTACAACTGTCTATCATTCTTTCCTCTCCCCAAGTACAGGTTATTCCTCAAAAATTCAGCCCAAACCCCAATTGTCCTACAAGATAGTTCAACCCTTGTCTCATTAAATTTATACCTACGGCATGACCCCTCAAAGCATCCCAGCACCCACTTTGATGGCTCATGTTGCTTTCCACATCTTAATCTACCATGTGGATATAGTCTGAACCTTCTAGTCCCTTTAGCCTTTCCAGAGATTAGTCCATTGTTCAATGGATGACATAGAGCATTTCTCTAGCATTACTAAAATATTAATAACTCTTCTGATCTATTAAATCAAACAGGCTGTATTTTAATTACAGAAGCAATGGTTCCTATATGTAATGTTTCTTTATTTTCCCACACTAGAGATTTAGTCAGAAATTATTTGGAGTATTTGGTTTCTATTCTGTTTAGAACTATTGACTCTCCTCCCACAGATCAGTTGATTCAGGGTGTCCTGGCTGAGTTTTCCTTGACTTTTTTTGTTTAATTGTTTTCATGGAGGAAAAAATATACAGCTAGACACATGAAGAAATATCATTTTCCTATAAGCTGTGTGTGTATTAGACAAACCAAAATAGAACACTTAGCATTAATCTAACACTTGGTATTGCCAAGCCATCCTACTATCATTCAGTGAGTCCCACAATTCCCCAGGGAGTTCTGTCAGTGTGTTTATCTCCATTTTGCAGTGAAGGAGAGGAAGGTGATAGCTGCACATGCAAAATTAAGTGGAGAATTACCTGAATAATTCAAACAAACACAAAAAAATCCTCCTCATTCTGGCTTCAATTATCCAGATTTTTCAGAACAAGCATGTTTGAGGGCTAAGCTATCCAAATAATCGCTTCAATTCTTCCCTTTCCTTTTCCACATGCAGTTTCCTAGTGCTAAGTCCTGGGGGTTCTGAACTTGCTCCCCTCTCTCAGTTACAATCCTTTGAATGTGAAGATGACTGTTACTGACAGTGATTATTATCTGTGCATGCGGGTGTCACTGAATGCATGACCAATAACTCTCCCAAACATATTCCCTAAGACAGCGGAAGTGTTGCAAGCAGAGAGCCTTGCCTGGCAAAACAAAACCAAGAAATCAAACTGAAACAAACAAACAACAACAACAACAAATCCTTGGTCTTAAATTCTCATTTTAAGGAATGACTCTATTAATCCCTGTTGTTCCTAACGGTTAGCAATGCTGTAGCTCTTTGATATTTCTAGATTTTATTCCCAGGGTTCTTAAACACACACCTGGCCCCTAGAGTCTTGTTGTTTGTTTTCTTTTTACACGTTCAATAAATACTCTAAGATGCGGGTGACAAATGTAATTTTCACCTAAACCGCTTTTCCATCATTGCATAGTAAAAAGTGGCTCTTTAAAAAAAAAAAATCCCCCCCTTTTTTTTTCTTTCTTTTAATAATTGCGGGTCTATTCCCAGTGATGAGAGATTACCTGCTGGTTGAGGCAGGTAATAACAGGTATTTTCAATCATCTCTGAGCCTATGTTCTGCTGCCAGAAAATTGGGTTATTGTTTTTAGTGCTCTTTGATTCTTAAACCCCACACATTTTGTTTAGTGCAATCCCGAGGATAAGGCGTGATTATTTCTTTGAATCTGGCGGATAATGGGGTAAGATTCCCTCGGCAAGCAAACTGTTATTTAAGTCATTTATCTCCCCCGAGGAAGGACCCCAGGACCAGTGGAGATGCTGGCTTTGAAACTTTCGCAACTCCGAGAAGCACTTTCCAGTTGCATTCATAGTCACCTAAGAGCTTCCTCCGGCTGAATTATTGAACTTAAGCCTGCGGGATGGCTCTTTTGAAGATGGTATCTTTAATTTAAGGAACCAGAAGGACTCGGGCACATTTTATGGGTTCCTTCTCTAATTTGCAACTATGAACGATCCTGAAAAACTCTTTCTTTGTAAGGGGAAAAGGTGAAGGGACTGGGGATTGGGGGAGGAGAAAGACAGCTTTTAAAAGGTTCCCATTAGCGCCTCCTACGAGAGAGTGCAATGAGGGACCACATTCTCTCCCGGAGACAAAATCTGCTATGTGAAACTCACGGCCGAAGCCCGATTCGTTTCTGAACTCCGCAGTTCATTGAAATCTGCCGGTAGTGATGTGGGTGGGTGAGTGGGTGGAGGGGCAGGTGGAGGGGGGGACCCTTGGAGTCCCTCTTCCTAGGGCTCTGAGAGCGCGCCGTGAGCTAGAGGCATTGTTCAGGGCCCCGGCGCCAGCTGGTGTGTCACGCGTGTGAGATCACATCCTTCTTCCCCACACACACACACCCATTATTGGGAGGGGGAAGAACATAGGCGCATTGGAAATGTAACAGTCGCCTGCAAGGGAATCGCAGCCCTTCTTGAGCCAAAATCTATAGAAGGCTGTTTGATTAAGGAGGTTTAAATTGCATATGGTCTAAAGTCGGGAGGTCCGAGGTCATATTCAGGCAAATATCTCTCTGACTCCTAACCCAGAGAAAGAAAGAGACAGAGACACAGAAAGACAGAGGCAGAGACATAGAGACAGAGACACACAGAGAGAAAGAGAGGGAGCGAATGAGACAGAGAGACAGAGGGAGATTCCCTTAACTACTCTTTCAGGATGCAGACCAAAGCCCTTCAAACTCCCCTTTCTGCCAAGAAGGTGACTAGCTCTCTAATATTTTGAAGATGGCACTTCTAGGATTTGTATCCTATTTTGTCTTAGAATCTCCTTGTCCCCCACCAAAAGAAAATCCCCCAAGGATCACAGAGTTCAGTGAAAATCCTACAAGGTTTTCCAGAACAAATAACAGACACTGACCCCTGGCCCTCTCTTTGCATAAGAATTAACATCAGTATTCAGGAGTCACTGCCAGTGGCAACTGGGACTGGGCAAATGCCAGATTCTGATTTAAAACTCTGATTTTTTTTAAGAACCCAGAAGAAAAGGGGGGACTTGGAACTCATCTGCATTACAGATCAGGCCTCTTTGAGAAAATCAACCATCCATAATTCATTACATGTTTCCTGCAGGGGCTGGAGACAGCAGTGATCCTAGCAACGGAGTCATAGCAACAGCAGCAAACCCCAACCAATCCAGGGCTGGGCTTTCTGATCCTGCACAATCGATGGGGGTAGAAGGGGAGAAACCAAATGTTGTCAACCCATCCATTAGGTCAAGGCTGAGCCCTGATTCAACAAATCTGCAACTGGACTTTTAAAATTAATAACCAATATATTGACTGGGGACCCAGGAGGGAAGGAATATGGATTCGTGTCGCTTAGTATGTGTATTTGTTCCCCGTGAAATATTAGCTGAACCCAGGACAAAGGTTTCAATGAAAAGAGGCAATATCTAACCAAACTGGTTACACTGAATAGAAACCACCAGATTACTAAATGCAAGATGTGATCGTCATTCAGGGAACAGCTTAACGCTGCAATGGGAAAAGTACTTTAGACTGCTACACTACTGGAGGAATACCTGTATTGACACTTGAGAGGTTTTTGTGTGTATGCTTATTTACAAGAAAATCTGTATTTCACCCTTTGCCTTTCATCTTCAAAATCAGTATTGGGCTTTAGAATTCGTTGAAAAGTGTTCTTGACATGTCTTAACTGTTTGATGGTCTAGCTACCAAATAGAGACTCCACTTTACTCCACATATCTGATCTTGAATAGATGAGTGGCCACATAAGAATATGTCTTTTACACTTTAGTGTGCTTCCCTATAAAGAGAAGAAACAGGTGAGCCATTCGGACCTAGTTTAAAACCAACTGACACTTCACAAACAAGAGGAGCTGGCAGTCCTGCTTTTGAAATATTGAGGCTTGTGTTTGGCTTTTTGAAAATGCTTCTTTGCCGCAACAGTCTGTAAGTTTGTCTTAGCTCTAACTTCATCTTGATGGAATAATAGATCATTTTACATCAAAGCAATATTTTGGCTATCCAAAAAGAAAGGCAGTTTTGTTTAAGTTAAGGCCATCATCCACAAAATAATGCAACCAAAGGTAATAACCTTTTGTGAATAGTTTGGACCATAACCACAACATCATATACACACACACACACACACACACACACACACACACATTTACAACAAGATACAGTTTATTTCCTCCTGTATTTCTTGGAGAATTTGAAAATAATTTAATTCACATACATATTCTGTAATGAACCTCTTTAATGTAATTTATTCCATGTGAAATTATTCAGTGAAAGACTTCATCAGCTAACATGCCATAAATATCAGATATTTACAAAGCAAGGGCACATGGGGATGTTTACATAGTACATGCAGGTAGTCAGGTAGTATAACAGTCAAGGGAAATCCTTTAAAGCATCTATCTTCTAGAGAAAAGGAAAACTGGATCTGTGCTTAGAAATGATACCAAAAAATAATAATAATAATAAGCAAGTGAGCTTTGTGATTGATTGCATGAGCCTTCATCCCTAAACCCTGTCCTAAGTTCCATTCTAATGAATCTGTGGGGAAAACTGAGATGAAAAATTTTCCTACAGGTGCTTCAAGCTACATTTTGGGTCCCATTATCCTATACTGAACTTTACTGAATTACAGAAACTTGCAAAAATCTGGGCAAACTTCCAGGGTATGATAGAAAAATACACTGTCTTTACAGTTTATATGTCTCTACTCCCAAAAATCTTCAGGAAGTAGTAATATGCTTTATTAGAATCATACTTTCTGAAATTCTTCAAATGAAATGGATTTCAGTTGGGAAAACCACTTCTAGCTTACCTCTTAATTTTATGGGAATTAAAACCATCTGAATTTAAAAAAAAACTTGGGGAATTTGTTTTGTTAGAAAGTCAATTTTCCTAAGACCAAAATCAGCTTCAGCAATGATTTAGACTTAAAATCCTTCCTTTACTATCAGTAGAGTTGAAACAGATATAATAATGCTTGAGTAAAACTGTGCTAGGAACATGGTAACTCACAGAGACAACTCAAGCACAGTTGCAAAAGCTAAAAACAAATTGAAATGGATGTTTTATGGACCTAACTCCATGGCAGGTATTTAGCTTTTTAATTTCTTGGTAGCAATTGTAGACAGATGAAGGAGGGATTTGTATGCCTGCCTGTGATGGATCATTAAAATAATCTAATGAACCCTGTGGTCTACATAGTTAAAAATAAGAAATTGCTTCGTAGGATTGATAAGTGGCCTTACTCTTGCTTCCTTAACTTTGACAGATTCAGCACTGAGCTGGAGGCATCCTCTAAGACGAAAGCCAGGGGCTCTCTAATGAGCTGTTAGGATCATAAGATTTAAGCTAACGAATTTCTTTTCCTCTCACACTGATGAAAGTTTATGGCAGAAGTCAAAAGACTGCCGGCACTTAAAATAAATCTGGTTGTATATTACTTAAAATAAAAAGCTATCATCAGTGTAGAAACTACAAATTCCTTAACAGAAAAGGGAATTTTGATTTGGAAGGCATATCAAAAGACATTAGCAGAAAATGACTATTTCTCACCATAGGAACAGGTGGGAGGAAAATCAAGAACTGCTTTAGACTTTCTATAAGCCTGATGCTTGGTACTATCTCAGATAAACTGTGACAAGAAGTTCCATCAAGACAGAACAAAAGTAGGAGCAATAATTACCCTCAGTAAGCTATTTCTCATCTGACACTCATTTTCCTCAATTTATAAAATAGGCTAGATCAATGGTTCTCAACCTTGCATTTTCAATATCTTTATACTATTAAAAATTGTTGAGGAGCTGTCCAAACAGTTTTTATTGATGTGGGTTCTATTTATGGATATTTACCACATTAGAAACAAAAACTAATTTTGAATTTATAGACCATCTGAAAGGGTTTCAGAGACCTCCAAGATTCTCTAGACCATACTTTGAGAATCACGGGGCTAGATAATCTTTAACACCTTTTCCACATCTAACATTAGCTCACATTTGGTGCCCTTCCCAACAACAAATATTGGGAATGAGGAAAAAAAAACTTTATATCAAATATCCCTGATAAGAGTTTTATATCTAAGATAAGAATTAACAAACTACTTGAGACTAAGAGCAAGGGATCAAAGAATATGAATAGTTTTCAAAAGATTTGTATTCTCAATAGTCACATGAAACATTGTTCCAAATCACTAATAATAAGAGAAATGCAAATTAAAATAATGATGAGATTCTACTTTATACTCCTCAAAGTGGCCTAAAGGATAAAAAAAAAATGGAGGGGCTATGAGACAGCGGGCACATTTCATGCAACCATTATGGAAAATAATTTTGTAATTATTTGAAAGAAGTTACTGAATTGTTCGGTCCTTTTAACCCAGTGATAACCCTACTCATGGGCCCATTGGCCCCAAGAAGATCAAAAACAAAAAAATACGCTCCTGTATATGTCAAAATATTCAATTTTTTAAGCCTTTTTAAGATTGGGAAAATGGAAAGAGAGTGTATGTCTTATCAGCTGTGGAATAATTGAACACATTTTCACTTATGGAATGGAATGATATTGTTCTATAAGAAATGATGAATGTTGAGGTATTCAGAGAAATGTGAGAAGACTTAGATGAACTTTTGCATTAGGGGTGCAATATTTATGATGGCTATGATGCTCTAGATGGCACAGTAAAAGGATAGAGCCTTTCCTGAGTTCAAATCCAGCCTCAGAAACTCCCTAGTTGTGTGAACCTGTGCAAGTCACTTAACCCCGTTTGCCTCAGTTTTCTCATCTGTAAAATGAGCTGGAGAAGGAAATGGCAAACTATTCTGGTATTTCTGCCAAGAAAACCCCCAAATGGAGTCGTGAAGAGTTGGACATGACTAGAAATGATTGAACAACAAACAAATAATAATATAATCCAAAAACAAAACTAAAAAGTAATAGGCCCTAATTATAATCCGTTTTAGTCTCAAACAACTGATAATAAAATATACCTTTTTCCTCTTACTAGAAAGGAGGAAGTTTATAGGTATGGAATGTGGTACACACCAACAGAAATGGTACACAATGCCTACTGGAT
>NC_067402.1:83544347-83571847 GCF_016432865.1 Antechinus flavipes
GCAGAATCACACAGCTAGTAAGTGTCTGGGGTCAGATTTGAATTCAGGAAGACATCTTCATGACTCCAGCTTCAGCATTCTATTTCACCATGTAACTGCTCTTCCTGTCTATTTAAAAGAAACCAAACCATGTCTGATTCGTCTCCCTTCTCAGCTCTCAATAAGGAAAGTGTCTCCTTAAAAACAAAAGACATTCTCCCTGTCCTGTTTTCCAAGATGCCCTCTACAATCACACATGTCAGGATTTAGTCTTCTCAGTTTGGGTATACATATCCATCCATACCCACCCACCCCCACACACATATATGTATACATAGAGAGAGAGAGAATATATAAATATATATTGTATGTATATAAATATTTATTGTATATATATTTATGTATGTGTGTATATAAATATACATTGGGTGTGTGTTATAATAGAATAGTGTCAAAATTGAACAAGTTACAGTCATGGTAACAAAATTAGGAGCCTGGCTATGGCAAACTGGCAGCTCAAGAGGAACAAATAATCTGTCTCTCTACAGCTCTCTGTTCTTCCCTATGCTGGGAAAGAAGCAGGGAGGGATGGGGATGGGGATACTAGAAGATATCATTCAAAAATTTTGTCAGAAGATGAACTTCCAGTTAGGCTCCTTTTCAGAAGTACAGGGGAATAAAAATGCCTATATAACTGCACCAAAATCTCATCCCATGTAGCTATCAGATCTCTACAAGGGAATGATTCCACACCTTCAGATTTTCATCAGTGTCTGCAACAACCTGGCAGGGTTCCGATGTTCAGACACTTCAGCAGAAGAAGGATATGGGAGGATGCTTAATGAAAGGGTATATTCTTCTAACACCCCAACTTTGCCCTGAATTTCCATGGAGCTTGGCCACATGGATTCTCTTTCTCTTTCAATCATATCTATCTTATTTTTCCCACAAGTCCGCTTAAGGATCAAAAGTCATGGCAGACCTCAGAACTTGGGAATCTAGTTAAAATGACTGTTCCTGTCCTCTATAGCATGGGTAAGGGCAAACTATTTTTATTTTGCATTTATTTGTTTATCTGTGTGCATATGATTTCTCCTCAGTAGAATGTCAGCTCCATGAGGGAATAAGTGTTTTATTCTTGTCTTTTTGTTTCCCCAGAATCTACTACACAGTCCCTAACATATTGGAAATTCCTGAATACTTGTGGAACAGAATTATTAAGATACCCTAAGACAAATGGCCACAGTAAAAGCATTAGGAGGTAAATTCAAAAGTGTTTCTAAAAATTTTCCCATTATTTTGATGTGGGGTCCATAAGTAAAGTCAGCATTCCTTGTCCTGTTTCAGAATTTGTGGAGAGTAAAGAATTAAAACCAGCTAACACTCTTATTCAACCTCAAAAGTGAATTATGGAAAAGAAATATGTTTTTTTTCTTAAATTTGTATTTCAGTTTAAAATAATTTTTTTTAAAAATCCAAAAAAGTGAATGTAAAATGAAAGGTCATATGCCCAATGTTTCCTCTTTTCTCTTATCCTGCTCATTCCTTTCTTTCTGCTGTTCCCCACACTTAAAATATAATTAAAGAAATGGAATTAACTGTAAAGTAACTATAAAAGAAAAAAGTTAGAATTTATTAGAGAATACTATAAAAATTTAAAGAAACAAATAATATATTTACTACATAAATTATTCTCCAAAATTTAAAAAGGAAAATACTTTACTGAGCTTCTTTTATTAGACATATATAGTTCTAATATCTACACCAGGAAAGAATAAAGCAAAGAAAAAAATCATCTGTTAGTATCATTAATGAATACCAGTTCAAAAAATTTAAATACAATGCTAACAAGAAAGACTAGAACAATTTAGAAAAAAAAAATCATTCACTATGACTAACTTGAATTTATATCGGGAATACAAGAATGATTCAACATATTTAAATAGTTAATCTAATTGATTACTAATATGCTAATAATTAGTATAACTAACAGGTTAATAATTAATATAATTGCATATCTATTAAAACAATTAGTATAGTTAATGATTAATCATGCTTAGATATATTAATTAGTATGATTAATGATCAATATAGTCATGTTAAAAACAAAAACCTTTGAAGCTATATGACTATATCAGAAAATCATTGACAAAGTAAAGCATTCACTTGCAAAGAAATGATCTATTTTTTTAATGTGATAAAAGGAACATATCTAAAACTAAAAACTTACATAATATTTATATAGGAGAATATTGGAAACTTTCTCAGTAATAACAAGAGTAAAGTAAGGATAGCTTCTTTACTTGCTATTATTCGCCAGAGTTTTAGAAATTATATCAATAAGAGAAAAAAATTAAAGGAATAAACATAAAGAAAAGACAAAACAATTTGCAAAACATCTGCAGATGAAATGATAGTTTAACCTTGAAAATCCTAAAGAATGTCAACAAAATTAATTGAATAAATTGGATAGAGTAGCAGGATACAAACCTCCCCCCCAAAAAATCAACAGCATTTTTACATTTAATATGTTTCCATCTTGTAGTAAGCACAATTAAACACTTTGTAGCTAGCAGCAGCTACTTATACTCAGGTGAATAATACTGGGCATAGGATGGGACCCTCAAATGTGCATCTATCTGGAGGATATAGGAATCATCCCTCTATTCTCAAGTTCCCAGACACATAGGAGCCATGTAGGGTTCAACACTTGATATGTATTTTTGCATCTCAGTAAAAGGAACCACCTGATTAGACAAATGTCTCTTGATGCTCTATTTACATCAAATTAGATTAAAGCTTTTCCAGAGTACACCTCACAGATGGGGACACCCTTTCACCAATCATCATTCAGCACCTAAATCAAGGATCTTACAAGTCAATTGTTAATTTTCAGAGTGAGCATTTACGTCTTGGGACTTGCTGTCCCTCCTTGTGGGTCGTTATGCCTACCTAATATCTCTGATAATTGACTCAAGATTGGTGACCAAGGAACAAACAGAATAATAGTGTCTCTGAGGGTCCACTGTCACGTGCCTATTCTGCTTCAGAGCTCAGATATAAAGTATACTAGAATGGGAAATTGAATGAACATAAGTTGTTTAATCTAAGAATCACACATCTGATTCCACCAAGATATACTCTTTTTGTCCCTGCTAAGAGACGCCTTACTATGAGTGTTCCACTAGGTATAAGGTCAACCCTTTTAAAAACACTTAGATAATCTGATTAAAGGTTATTTTGAAAAACAGCAACCAAAGGCTGTTTTTTTTCTTATTTTTTCCTAACTTATTATTTATTTATAACATTCTTTAAATTTTTTTTTGAATTCCAAATTCTCAACCTCCTTTTAGCCCTTCCCTCACCCATTGAAAAGGCCAGCAATATATGACTATATTTTACATTGTGTGAAATAATGTAAAATATATTTTCATATTTCCTGAATGGCAAAAAAAAAAAGTTCATCTTTTCTTCATCTGTAAAATAAGCTGGAGAGGCAGGTAGGTGTCTCAGTGGATAGAGCACCAGCCCTTAAAATCAGAAGGACTTGAGTTCAAATCAGATCTCAGACACTTAACACTTCCTAGCTGTGTGACCCTGGGCAAGTCGCTTAACCCCAATTGCCTCAGCAAAAAATAAAGCAAAAAAACCCAAAACATCCAAAAAATTCAGAGTTGTAAAAGCTAAGGTAGTTTGTAAAGTAGGACACAAGAAGTTGGCAAGAAGGGATTATCAAGGATAACTTGATATAAAAGTAATTTTGAACTAATTCTGAAATGACATGACAAAAAAGAAAAATAAAGAAAAAAATTATGCTTTAATTTATTCTTGAGTTCATTACTTCACTCAAGAGATTGATAGTGTTTTTCATCAGGAGTCTTTTGAAATCATGTTGGATCATTGTAACTAAGATCCAAGTAGGTAAGTCTGTCCCAGTTAATCATCACTATAATATTGCTATTGTTGGCTACCCAGATTTAAGATGGGCCCTGAATCCACAATTCTGTTATATAGTTTGTCTCATCTAGTGGAATTCCAGACTGTAAACACATCTTGTTGGTGCTGTTCACATCATTGATTCTTCCTCCCAACCACTGCCATCTCACCATCAGCAACTTCAATGTATTAGCTACCAAATATGATTCCTAATAGGGAGTTTTCTTGCAAATGGTGCTATAGAGATGCTGTAGAGGTGCTGGAAAAAGCCAGGGACCTATTATCTAACCTCTCTGTGCCTCAAAAACTATAAATTCTAGAGGGGTTGTGATCTCATTGATGGAGAGAGTTCCCACACAGACAAATCACAGATCCTCATACTAACTACTACTCATAGAGCTTTGTGAAGATCAAATTAAATAATGTGTGTAAAAGTGCTCTGTATATGGTGAAGTGCTGTATAAATGCAGCCTGTTAGTAATTATGCTTTTTCAGCATTTTCCATGAGGTAAGGTGGTGATTTACAACCCTACTGCAATATTCTAAAATGCCTCCAAATTTTCAGTTCTCAAATCACAACCAAGTGTAATTCACTTTACATTTTAAATTGTACTGTTTAGTATTTTTAGGGAAAAGGTAGTAGATTTGAAAACAAAATTCAGGGTCCATATTTCCAATAGGGTAAGTGGATAAAGGTTGGCAAGTGTGTGTTGCTCCCCGGAAGCCAGGCAAAATGCACAAAGATTTATGGCACAAGTTTGAAGCATAGAGCTAAGTTTTCTGCATTCATTGGGAATTTGAGAATTTCGATCAGAGAGACTGGATGGTCAGTTTCTCCTAAAAATACAGGTAGCTCCACATGGGTCACCTCTTCACCTCCCTAATACTGAAATGGAGAGATCTATGTTCATTCTTCATCACCTTTGCCCATTTGTTGAACCAATTTCTGCTGATTTCTATGCAAATGTAGACCATAGCAAACATGCAGGTTTTGTGTTATGGCTTTAAAGCTTAAGCAATTCACTTCTTGATGTATTCTCCAAGAACTTAATGTGTTTAAAACCAGAGATTTCCATCTACTCTAAGGTGCTGCTGATACTGAAGTCAAAGGCTCTTTATATATTTTCTCCAAGTCAAAGATCAAATCCAACATGTAGACAACCTGAAATTCATAGCTGAAGACAACTAAGCATTTCTCTGTAAATTAATTTAAGAATGATACTAGATACTGAGACATAATTTGTTATAGTGGAAACTGCTGATCTTGGAGTCAGGAGTGTTTTCATGTCTCTACCCTGACACTATCTCAATATTTACAGACACGTCAATTGACATCTCAAATTTTCATGGAAATCTGAATAATTCTTTTAACAAGTTTAACATTTATATAGTTTTAAAATGTCTGTAAAGGATTTTATATTACATTGATTACTTAATTTCATTTTTGTAACTTTGTGAGGCCAGTTTGTAGGTGTAAGAACAGCTAGGTAGCACAGTGGATAGAGCACTGGGCTTGAAGTCAGAAAGATTCATCTTTATGAGTTCAAATCCAGCCTCAGCCATTTACCAGCTGTGTGACCTTGGGCAAGTCCATTAATTCAGTTGGCCTTGGTTTCTCTTCAATAAAATGAACTGGAGAAGAAAATAACAAACCACACCAGTACCTTTGCTGAGAAAAAGAGATCACAAAGAGCTAGACACAACTGAAAAAAACTCAACAACAACAAAATCTTTAGGTGCAATTAATATTGATATTAATTAATTAATATTAAGCTTCCAGGGCCCTTATACTACTTAGATTTTGTTTGTATCTTCAGTGTCCCACCCATTTCCTTGCATAAAATAGTTCCCTAATAAATGCAGTAAATTGAATCCTAATTTTACAAGAAAGGAAAACTCTCCAGAAAGATTAAATGATTTACTCCAAGAGCACAACTGGTAAATGTCAGAGGCTCAGGTTTTTCCTTATTCTAGATCCCATAATTATCTACACTATTTTTACATTCTTCATAGGGCTTTTGTGAGGAAATGGTTTCAGAAACCTTCAGAGACTATATAAAGGTAAATTATTATTATTGGCACTGTATTCCACTCCTCTGCTTGGAGCTTGAACTAACTGAGCTAGTTCAGGGTATGTAGGTGCCAAAGAATAGAGAAAATGATGGAGATCCCTGGGTGAAGAAGGAAGGGAAGCAGAGGGCCTGACTAACTCATAAACTGTGCAATCAGTTCCAAGATAATCTAGAGTTAAATAAAGTAATAGAGGAAGAAATACTAATAATGAAAAATATATTGGTGGCCCTGGTGATGAATGTTCATGGCATGGAGAAGTTGATAAAATTGTACCAAATAATAACCTCCATTCTTTCCAAGACCTCTTTGCTGAAATTGCCAATTAACATAGTGCTTTAAGAGGGAGGTGGAAAACCATCAGTTAGGAAATGGCTTGGAACCAACTTCTTGTACCAAAGATGCCAGACAGCTCCCAGAGGAATTGTGCTGAACTGGTAACTATCAATTTGGCTTTAAATGGAACCAATGATCTGATGGGGAAAGATGTCTATCTCCTTTCCTGCCCCAGAAAACCCTCTGTTACCCCCAGGATTGGTGCGGTTTTTATTGCCATTCATCTGGCTAACATCCTTGACCTTGCCCTGTAATTTCCAGATAATGGCTTTACCTGGTAAATATCTATACACATAGTCTGATGCAACCACATTCTCAATAAAATGGAGATAATCAGCCCTACCCTACCCTGCCTATTTCACAGGGTTGTTGTGAAGATTAAATGAGATAATGGGTAAAAAAGTACTTTGAGAAACTGTAAATCACCATATAAATGCTTCCATATCATAAGTAGTATATTAAATTGTTTGGCTGTTGATAAGTAATTTCCCTTAGTGCCTTTGAAGGCTTTTCTGGTTATAGCTATTCAGGGCCTCTATAATCTGGCTTCCATAGGAGTAGACTTTGCTATCATTTCAACACTTCTACTGTTACTCATATGGTGTGTTTGAGCTTGGGAATATATGATATTGAAAAAGCATAGTAAAGTAGTGGGAAATGTCACAGAGACATGGGTCTGCTTCATGACTAACCTTGTAACTCTAAATCACTTTATCCCTCCAGAGCCTCAGTTTTTTTCATCTGTAAAATGAGTATGACATTAGGTTAATCTACTTCATAGGTTTGTTTTGAGATCAAATGAAATAATATCCAGCAATTGCTTTTATGTAACCATATTTTATGTTGTGTAGAAGTTTATAGACATATAGTTATTGTACATAATCATAAAATGAGCAACTAGACGGCACAGTAGAGAGAGTGCCAGATCTGATATCAGACTCTTCCTCTTGAATTTAAATCTGGTTTTCGATCCTGGACAAATTATTTCACCCTGTTTGTCTTGGTTTCCTCATCTGTAAAATGAGCTAGAGAAGGAAATGACAAATATCCTAGTATCTTTGCTAAGAAAACTCAAAAAATGGGTCATAAAGAGTCAAACATGGCTGAAAAACAATCAAACAGCAACAAAAACCCATAAAATACTATATGTAGAAATTATTGCTGATAATACAATTTCTGCCAATAATAGAGAAGCACCAAGTGTAGTAGATCATCAGCTAATCTGAGGGTTGATATCTCTAATATATGCCTTATGTTTCTGGGAGCTAAGCCTCTATATCTCTTCCTGTTGTCTCTCTCTGACTATTTCCATCACTCCTTCAGCTCCAGAAATCTGTTCTGATTGTGTCTCCTATCAGCAAGTCTCTCAAGCTCTCAGTGTTCTCCCAATTTTTTAAGACTTTAAGGTACAAAAAAAAAAAAAACACTTTAAAGTGTTCATGATGCTTTTGTCAAGTTCCTCCTTTGTGGACAAATATTAACAAAAGTCAATGTGTATAGAGTTCTTTTTTAAGGTTGACTAAGGACTTGACATCTCTCTTTGTACCTGGACCTGCCCTTGAATATGGCATTTACATTCTATAATTTTTAAGCAAGCATGAAAAACAGTACAACTCAGCCAATGGGTCAGTCCTGCTGGGAAACTGTTGGCAATGACACAGTTGTAAATGAGGAAAAGCACTGAAGAAATATCTCGGGTCCCGAGTTACTCCACATGACGGAACCTTGAGGTTTTGTAATGAGGGTAGAAGACTTGAAGGTTGCCTACAAACTCCCAGTGGGAACAGGTAAGAATTACATGGAATCTAAGCACCCAAACTATGATCCATTAAGCAATTTGGTTATTACCTCTAGAATAGGAATCAGGAAAGTTTGATTCTAAACATCTGAAGACACTCTTTAAACTTCTGGGATCTCTTTCTTGTTGGCCAGAATGGGTCAAGGTTTTCTGTGTCAGGGAGAAGTTCAGGTGCCAAGGGTATATGTGGTTGTTTCAAAGTACAGTATTTGCTTTTGCATCTTTAGTTCCAAGTAAAGATTAAATTCAAATATGTCAAGCACGTAGATAATTGAATTCCACTGAAATGGAACTGAAAGGGAAGAGGGCAGAGTTTTTTCCATGTGGGTGGAGAGCTCCTTACTCATGTACTTGATTAAATCCACACATACCATATCATTAGACTATTGAGACAAGTGAAATAAGCAATGATACCCACAAAAAAGATAGAGTAGCCAAAAGATCGAGGTTGCTAGCACTCTGAGAACCATAAAGAGCTTAATATTTCCTTGAACCATCAATCTGGTGTTGAGTGGAGCACACAAAGCTGGTCTTACCTGTGATTGACCAACTTTTGTCCCTCATCAACAAATAAAGTAACACATTTTTCCAGGAATGCCCTTTAGAGTTAAATAAACATTATCTCATCTGATCATCAAAAAATCTCTAATGTAACATATCCTATTATATAGAAAAAGAAACTAGACAGAGACAAAAAGTAACTTTTTGTTGGTTACAGAACCATGTATAGAACCAATACAGAATATAATTATTCCTTAATCTAGCTGAGCTCAAATAGTTTTAGAGATAGAAGGGCAGCTTGCTGGAGCAGTAGATAGAACACTGGACTTGGAATCAGGAAGACTCATCATGTGTTCAAATCCAGCCTCAAACAATTGTTAGCTTTGTGACTCTAGGCCGGTCATTTAACCTTGTTTGCCTGAGTTCCACATCTGTAAAATGAATTGAAGAAGGGAATGGTGAACCGCTCCAATATCTCTACCAAGAAAACTTCAAATGGGGCTACAAAGAGTTACAGGTAACTTGAACAACAACAATAATACCTAGAATATAACTGCTTAATCAATGTTTATTGACAGACTATCATGTTGACTACCACTATAAAAACAAGAAGAATGGAAAAAGGAAGCCGAAGTCTTTGTAATTATAATGGTCATGCCTGATCTCAAAGAAAAGATGAAAAAAAAAATGTGCCTTCCTCCTTTCTTTTGAGAGGTAAGGGATTATGTATATGAAATGTTCCATAAACTGTCCAATATAATCAACATATCTATTGACATCTATCCTATGAGTATTATTTTTAGTCTTTGTTACAGGAGACAATCGGGTCAGGGGAAAAAACTTTTAAAAATTAATTTTTCGAAATTCTCTTTCCAGTCTTCTTGGTCTTTAATAGTGTCCCTTATCCCTGGAAATCTCTTTGTATTTACGGGCATATTCTTTAACAACAGAATGTAAACTTCTTGAGAATAGGGATTATTATTATGATGATGTTTTATATTTATATCCACAGTATCTAGCATTGTGGCTAGCACACAGTAGGTACTTTAAAATCTTGCTAAATTAAATTGAATTGATTTGGGTATTTTAGTGACTATGAATCATGATGTGTTCATCATGTCACATCCATGTCATTCCCTAATTCTCCAAGGTTAATAGTTCTAATTGTAGAAAGAAAAATTATTGTCCTCCATACTTAATCCTAAATTCCCCTCCTTTCATCACAAAACTACATCCATTGTGATTGTCTCTTGTTCTTCCACACCCTTTACACCTACACTTGTTTCCATTTAGTTTTTGTCTGGTGATTTTATACTTTGCCTTCCAAAAAGGATGTAGAGGGGGCTTACAAATTTTTCAAGGTTTGAAATGTGGCTTGCCTAGGCTACCAAAATATGGTATGGCAAAAAGGACACTGAACTGGAGACCTGGGCTCTTTTCCTAATAGTGTCTGCATCTGAAAAATAAAGTATTCTCACTAAACAGATGAGCTCTAAGGTCCCTTCCAGGTCTATGATTCTATCAAATTAGAGGATTGTACAGAAATCCAAACCCAGCCTCATGAGATCTGACATCACTAATGCATCCACGTGATAATAACCACAATAGGAGGGGTAAATAGCAACAACTGGACTGGTTTACCTCATTTCCTACTCAGGCAGGTTGGCTAACCAAATCAGGGCAATTGATTAGGTATAAAGCTCTGGGGAAGCTGGGTATTAAACTGCCGTTTTGTCAATAGAACGTCATTTCATCAGGATAATGTCCATGTGGCTAAATGTTTCTGCATAATTAATTCCACTGATGCATTAAGGAATGTTATACACAATATTAATCAAAAAGTAGTGCCAATACAAGGGTAATATATAAAACCCAGATATGAAAATCACAAACCTCCCTTAAAAAACTCAAATCCCATTGAGACACTTCCATCTAGAAATATTTGTATTTTTCCCTAGAACTGTAATTTTAAAAATTAGTCTTTTAGAGAAAAGATAATTAGAGAATGATCTAATGGATAGAAAGCCAAATCTCTTAGTTCTGAAGACTTGAATTCAAGTCCTGCGTTGACATATCCTGGACATGTCACTTTGGGTTGTTACTGAATCTCTCAATTCTCCAGGTGACTTTCTAAGACTAAAAATTGAAGGATGGTTGCTGATCTGCACTGATTAAGGGAGTTCCATTTGGGGAACAGCTCCTATACCATGAAATCTGGTCTATGTCCAGAAAATGTGTGTATGTATGCATATATATGCATGTGTATATGTGTATATATATACACACATACATATACATATACATAGATATAGAAATAAATATATACATATATGTAAATCTTACTTGGGAAATTCATTTGCTAAAAAAAAAAATTTAACACCATTATAAGGTAGTTTAAAACTCACCTTGTTTATTATGAACATGTACACGCAAAAGCATACATTAGTAGCTATCATTGTGTCCAAATTGAGCTTAATATAACCTCATATTATTTCACTTTAAAGAGAGCAAGTCATCATCTTCAAATGTGCTCTTTAGGACCTGTGCTTGTGTTTTGTACTTGTGTTGTTTTGTCCTTGAAATCTGGGTCTAAGGGAGGGAACTGCTGAGTTCTGAAATGTCATGGCAATGACCCAATTCAGTAAAGTCTTTCTCCATTCTCACTCTAAGCCCCTCCTGCAGTCTGGATCCTTTCCACTGCCTTGCCGAATGACTGAAAAGGATTAGCCCACCTCACAAGCAACATGGCCAGGCACAAAGAATGAGGTAACTGGAATTTATGGGCAAATCAAGAGAAAACTATATCATCCTGGGCACTAATGCTTAGTTCTAACCCTTAAGCTTTCTTTTAAAGAAGATTCTCTTTAAAAAAAAAAAATAGTCAGAAGGGTCTGTCACTATTTTGAAACACACACACACATATTTTTATTTGTTCATTAAATCTTCAGTATTGCATAAAACTGAGGTAGTGACACAAATGAATGCCAAAATTAGAGCTTTGGATAAAGTCCTTGAAATGGAAGACTCCCAAGCAACTAATACAAAACATGGAGTCCAAAGGAAAATAGTCACTAGTTTACATTAAACAGGTTAAAATTTCTCTTAGTTTACACTCCAACCTAGAAATCTGGGATAATATCTACTTGGGCTGCCTGGCACTTACAAGCAACTCGAACATACAAATAATGCTCTCTTTTGTCTATGATGACAACAGTTTACTGTCATTGCCCATTTTGGGGTTCCCAATGTTAGTCCTAAATTGGAATCTACAGTCAGGTCTAGTGCCCTCTGCTGGTGAGGCTAACTTCCCACCCTCCAAAGCTCTTCAAGTGTAGGAAGGCTGGAAGTCTTCTTCTGAATGACGTGTTCTCCAGGTTGGGGTAAATGTGAGCTAGTGTATTCTTCAGGCTTCCTCAAGCTCTGAAGCCCTACCAGATGCTGCCAGGAGGAACCCTCAGAACCTGGTCTAGCTAGTAGAACGTTTGTTTTGTTTGTTGTTGCAGAATGTGGACCCTCTTGCTGAAGAAGTGGTGTAGACAGGTTTCTTCTGAGTTACTTTTCTGTAGGGCTAAGGTGAACCCTTCAGGCAATCAGCAAATAAACATTTATTAAGTGTCTACTATATGTCGGGCATTATGCTAAAACTTGAGGACACAAATATGGAAAAGAAAAAGAGTCCCTGACTTCAAAGAGCTTACAATCTAATGAGGGAAGCAATGCATAAAAGGAAAATGAAAGGTGAGAGGAGGGAAGGGAAGGGCTCATAATCATGAGGAAAAAATCCAAAAGACTTCAAATGGGTGAAAAACACCTTACTGCCTTCGGGAGAGGAGAGGAAATGGAGGGAGGGACTCTAAATCTTACAAAAATGAATGTTGAAAAATATCTTTATATGTAATTGGAGAAAATAAAATATTATTAAGTAAAAAATAAGTATACAAAAAAGGGGGGTTTTATTTTGGTGATCATATTGAGAAATTTATGGCATTTGTTAAGAAACTGACACATGAACAACATTCAATTTCCCATTCTTATGAGTAAAATGATATGAGGATGGAAAATTATTTTATTTGTGTTTTACATTTTCAGTGGCTACTCTAAATGTATTTTAATGTAAAGGTTAATGCAGCATTAATAAAGGGCAGATAGGTATTTTAATTGTAGATCAACCCAATAAACTCTTTTAAAACCTCTTTAGCTGGCTAGTTAGATATTATTAGCACTGTATATCACTAGAAGGCACATATTTGAATCAAATCATGCTTATTAATTTAATTATTAAACTCAAATTGCAATCATTATCTCCATTTTCAAAAGAAAAATTGTATTATCAATAAATTTCTCATCAAGTGCTCCTAGGAATTTATAATGATCTGACTATAAATATATTCATGAACTGAATACATTCTTACAAATTAAGTGTTTTTCCTTATCTGCATGACATTCTTTATTTTTCAAAAGTGTTTGGGGCCACATAAATAATAGTTTAAGTAAATCAAACTCTCTCTGTCTTAATTCAGGTCATCCATTTGAGGAAGGTTAGTTTGGTTCATCTAAATCTTTGTATAAACACCACATATTTCTCCCTCCTGAAAGCTAACAGATTATATTTCTGCACTGGCCAGGAGAAAACAGAGTTTGGTTAGGATTTAGAAATGATAACCATACAGAAAGGGAAACATTTGAACAAGGATGGGAATGATGATTAGATCATTAGTGAATCTGACCCTAACTAGATGATTTAGTTTTAATCATCAAGATTCCTAGATGCATGGATTTAATTATATTTCATCATCAATAGCTATTTTACTAAGAAATCCACGGGGAAAAAGGTATAAAACATTATTTAAAAAATAATAACTTTTTATGACAGAACCCATGCCAGGGTAATTTTTTTTTTTTTACATTATCCCTTGCACTCACTTCTGTCCCGATTTTTCCCCTCCCTCCCTCCACCCCCTCCCCCAGATGGCAAGCAGTCCTTTACATGTTAAATATGTCACAGTATATCCTAGATACAATATATGTTTGCAGAATCGAACAGTTCTCTTGTTGCACAGGGAGAATTGGATTCAGAAGGTAAAAATAACCCAGGAAGAAAAACAAAAATGCAAATAGTTTACATTCATTTCCCAGTGTTCTTTCTTTGGGTGTAGCTGCTTCTGCCCATCATTGATCAATTGAAACTGAGTTAGGTCTCTTTGTCAAAGAAATCTATTTCCATCAGAATACATTCTCATACAGTATCGTTGTTGAGGTATATAATGATCTCCTGGTTCTGCTCATTTCACTTAGCATCAGTTCAGGTAAGTCTCTCCAAGCCTCCCTGTATTCATCCTGCTGATCATTACTTACAGAAAAATAATGGAATGAAACATTTAACTGAACAAAATTCCATTGAAATCCACAGTCTAGTGGACTGCCCATTTTGTTTCTGCACTGACAATAGAATACTTATATTTTAAAGATCACTAGTCCCTTGTGTCCTACTGCTTATATATTTTTAGTAATATGCACTGCTAAATAGTATTACATGAATGTTTTTTGAATATTTAGTTAGGTGTTGACTATTGGGAAGTTCCACATAACTGTTGGCATTAGCCCCCAATAGCAGTTCCTCTCCTCTCCCATCACCAATTAGATGAGAGACTGAAATTGGCATATACAATTCTGCGTTCTGTGTCCGCCAATGTCAGAAAGCTTATTGACATCACTTTTCCTCTGATGACATTAAAATAATGGTATTAATAATAAAGATAAGAAGAAAAAGATAATAATGATGATGGTGATGAAGAAGATGATAACTATACTATAGATGAGGAGCTCTAAATCTTTTTGAAGTCATAGTCCCCTTTGGCAGTCTGGTAAAGCCCATAGACTCCATCTCAGAATAAAGGGTTTTTAAAAATTCATCAGTGAAAGAAATATTAACTTTTAATTAAATGAATCAGTGAAAATAAAGGCATATAACTGAAATGTGCAGAACCAGGAGATCATTATGCACGGCAACAACAAGACTGTACAAATGATCAATTCTGATGGACGTGGCTCTCTTCAACAATGAGATGATTCAGGCCAATTCCAGTTGTTCAGTGATGAAGAGAGCCATCTACACCCAGAGAGAAGACTGTGGGAACTGAATGTGGAACACAATATAGCATTTTCACTCTTTCTGTTGTTTTTTGTTTGCATTTTATTTTCTTTCTCAGTTTTTTTGTCCTTCTTGATCTGATTTTTCTTGTGCAGCAAGATAACTGTATAAATATGTATTATATATATATTAGATTTAACATATATTTTAACATATTTAACATGTATTGGACTACCTGCCATCTAGGGAAGGGGGTAGGGGGAAGGAGGAGATCATTTGGAATAGAAGGTTTTGCAAGGATCAATGTTGAAAAATTATCCATGCATATGTTATTTTAAAAAAAGCTTTAATAAAAAAACTAATAAAAAAGAAAAGATAAGAAAGGCATAATTTTCCTCATCCAATTTGATGAACACGTTGGAGGTCCATATAGTCCAGATTAAGAATTTCTTCTCTAGAAGTTTGAAAAGCAAAGAAATTAGAGGTGAGACAGATAATCCCCAGGAAAGAAGAATGTGGAAATTTTCCAGTCATCTATTTTGGGTGTGAGAAACTCAACACAACAAAAACACAAGTTGGATCAAACAAGAAACAAAAGGTTTGAGTACTGTCAATATGATGAGTGACGATAGTTATGTCAAAGAAAGTGCCCGAAATTCTAGGGTTTCTGCAAAACCAGAAAGCCACAGGGCCAAATAATATCCATAATTATTAGGTCAAATACTCCATAATGGCATATGAATTATTAGTCCTTTACCAGCTTTTTCTCGGACAGAAGCCTGATCCCATTTTTCTTTGCAGGAGGTATTATATGATTCTTTTCAGAAGATGAGAACACCAGTGATACCATTAAAAATAGCCCAATTATGTGTTGATGTACTTTATACAAAGATTTACAACTTATGTCACTAAAAAATTATAAATATAAGAAAAGAGTATATTGGCTGAAGAGCAAAAGGGTGAGCCAAAAAGTCCAGGGGTGGAAAGAGCAACTTATCAATTTCAGTAATTACTGAGCAAGCTACCAGAAAGTATAATATTTATCTTGCCTTTAGTGATTGTCTCAAAGTCTTTGATTCAGTTCCACACTCATGGCTTGTTCACATACGGCAAATATGTGAAATTGATCCTAGTATGATGAAAATACTAAAGTATTTGTTGTTCACATGAAATATTATTCTCTATTTAATGCCACCAACACAATAATGTCAAGAAAAAAATTATGTAAAACATGACATTTTTCAGGGAGGTAATTTAAAGTCCATCATGGTTCTGCCTTACTTTAATTCCATTATCATCTTTCATAAATAGAATTATGTATAGTCTCCAATTTAATAGAGAATCTTACCAAAATATCTTATTAATCACTTTCCATTCATTCACTTAATATATTTGAAATACATCTAGCTATACAGTTCATCAAAAAGCATATTAAACAGTTCCTTTTATATTATATGTTACATATATACATATTAAACAGACTCAGAATCTTTTTCTAATGATATCAAGAGGGAGGGAGAAAATTTTGGAACGCAAGATTTTTTAAAGATAAATGTTGAAAACTATCTTTGCATGTCTTTGGAAAAATAAAATACTATTTTTTAAAAAGACTTAATGACATTATAAAACCAAAGTTCATTGGAAAGAGCATGTTTAAATCAATTGATTCTATTGCCTATGTTAATAAAAACCTTAAAAACTGCAAAATGAATTATAACAGATTTAAACACTCTCATAACTAAAAGCTATACAATATTAATGAAACACAGGGTCTACCACCCTAAGACAACTCTAGAAAGAAAGATTATCACCTCTTCACCAAAAAGGAAGAGCATAGATATACATTCTTAGATCACCTGATAGAAAGGTCCAAAAATCTAGGAAATACTTTTGGAATAAAGAGACACTATTTCCCTGAGCAAGTTGCATATAGGTATATACAACTGGATTTATGGAGGCTAAGAGAACATAATTTATTTCCAATTTAAGCCTAACAAATGATTAAGATCCAAGAACCAAATTAAAAGATCCTCTATAGGTAATATCTGCATTAGTTCAGCTAACTATGCATTATCAATGAAACTCAATCATGATTTGGTTGTGGAAATGGAGAGGTATTTTATAATAGCAATTCAGGACTGGGTCATTATCACCAGAAATTACAGAAGAGTAATCTTTAGAGTTTGGATTTACTGAACAATGAGGATCATCTACAGAAATGGTAGAAATTATACTACACATCTCCGCAGGCTCTCCAAAATATAGCACCTATCTTAAACTTGACAAGACATGACCTAATGACTATAATTGTCTCTCAGAAGATACTATTTCTTATGGACTAATGTTTAACAAATACTGTAGACTTCAAACTATTTTTGAGAATTTCACCAATAAGCTATACTGAAACTATAGCGTTCTTACCGATCAAACTATTACCCAAAACCTTTAAGAATGACATTTTCAATAGATGTCACAATGCCAAATATCCAGCAGCTTCCAGCTACATGGAACAAATAGCTTTCAAAATACGCAGAGAAAGCAGAAGAAATCAAAATCATGTGGGAAGGGGATGAGTTAAAGATGATACCCATTATCTTATTTCCTATGGGAGATGTATGGGAGACTATAACAAATTTGGAAAGTATCACAACTAAAATCCATTAAGTATTAACAAAATATAGGATTCATTATTCTAGGATGACTAGAAAGATGAACACTTGTCAAAAAGAAGATAATCTATAGACATTTTTCTATTGTTTACATAGAAAATGAGTTTTCATCCTGATGCTTGTATTCAATTACAAAAAGCAGTTATTTTCATTCATTAATTTTTTTCATTGTTCCTTTGTTTTCATTCATTTATTCATGCAGATGGCCATAGAACACTAGATATAAAAGAAAAACAATAAGATATCAACATGTCCTTAGACCACTTCAATTAGAAGCTGACATCCAACAGGATGGGGAGAACAAAATCAATTATAATAATAATAACTATTATTATTATTTTTACCCAATTTGCTTTTGCCAATGAAGGTGTTGAGAACATGAGGTTGTAAAAATCTGGTCTGGAGTCTGAAACCTGGTTTTTAGTTAGGGATATGACAAAATCAGTTTGTTTGGGCTTCTGAGAGCCTACCTGTTTACATTTTCGTTATGAGCATTTATATTTTGGAAATCCCAAACATTACAAATTGAGGCTTGATTTATTAGTTTTTCGATTGTCTAGAGTTAAGAAAAGGATAGAAAACTGTTAATAAGTGTGTCACAATTTCAGAGACCTGGTTTTAAACATTACTTACTAATATTACTACTAATTCTAGTCCAGTCTCTACCAAAATTTAGTTCTGCAGCATTTAACTTGTTGAAGTTGTTTCCCAGGGCAGTGGGTAGCTCAGTGGATGGAGCACCACCCCTGAAGTGAGGAGGACCTGAGTTCAAATCTAATCCTTGGGCATGTCACTTAATCCTAATTGCTTTAGCAAAAAAAAAAAAAAAAAAAAAAAAAAGTTATTTCTCTAATCTGGTTCTTTTAAGGGGGTGTGGAAAATAGACATATTTATGTTCCCTATCTACTATCTCTTAAGATACTTAGGGTAAAAGGATACGACACCTATCCTATATCTTATTGAAAGCATAACCTTGTGCCATCATCTCCTCTAGGAGTCCTTATCTGATCTTGAGGCATTAGTTAGTGCTCTCTACTTCTTGAAATCAGCACCTATTATTATGTGGATGTTTTGTATGTCCTAGAAAAACTTAAGTTCCTTGAGAGTAGGGACTATTTCATTTTTGTCTTTAATCTTTTTTTTTTCTTTTTTTAAACAGAGGCAGGTGGTAGCCCAATGGATAGAGAATTGGGCCTGAAATCAGAAAGATCTGAGTTCAAATTTAGATTCTTACAACTAAGTGACCCTAGGCAAGTTACTTAATTTATCTCCCTCAGTTTCTTCAACTGTAAAATGGAGATAATAATGACACTTATTTGACAGAGTTCTTGTGAGGATCAACTGAGATAATTTTTTTTTATTTTGTGAATTTTATTTTTAGTTTATGAAATAAAACCAGCATTTCTATATCATAGAAGAATAATAAAAAAAGGGTTGCACATGAAACTACAAATCTATTATGTACAACTTGCTATTCCTTTTAAATATATAATAAAGTTATCTTGTAAATTTCTTTTTTTTTTTTTTAGATAATTTAGATAATTTTTTAAAGTGCTTAACATAGTGCCTGGCATATAATAGGTGCTCCATAAATGTTTATTCCCTCCCATCCCACTTTATATTCTTGGCATATAGCACAACAGCTTATACATAATAGGTATTTAAATATTTTTATTTAATGGGATGACTCTGGGCAAGTAATTTCACCCCTCTTGGCTTCCATTTCCTTAAATGTAAAATACAAGGTTTGGACTAGATGGTATCTAAGTTTAATTTACGATCCAAGGACTTGCCCCTTAAAGCACTATGCAGATGTGTTATTTCTGGTGGTGTTATTAGAGATCTGGGCTACATGACTTCTGAAGCATATTTAAAATCTGGAATTCCATAATTCTATTTTGCAAGCCATCTTTAGAAACCCAAAACAGATGCAATGGGGATCATTTATGTGATATATTTTTTCCTTATGATTTCTCATCTCCATACCAGTCATCAATCAGGTTATGCTTAAGCATAAGGTTTAGGGTGTCTGGAAAAGTGAGATCAGCTTGTTCAACCTCATCCAGAAAATACAAAGTGAATACACAACCGATAAAGCATTGGTAAGTAGCTTAATGATTAGCCAAATGTCTGGATCATTCTTAAATTCTGAATCATAGTAAAAAGAGATTGTATGAAAACAAAAAACTGCCTAGTTCCACAGTTGCGATGGTATTTTCTTCTACATAGTTATTTTTTATAGGATCAATGTTATTTTTTTTCTGGTTCCTTTTGGAGAGGCCATATTCTCTGTTTTTCAGGTTTCCTAGTCTTAGGTAAAACACAAGGTCGGGCTGGGTTGATTTAGGGCATTATTAGCTGTTTATACAGTACTGAGGCTGCACATGACGTTGTGAAAAATGACTTTCCGATCTCAGAGAATAAATCAGAGCCAGAAACTGATTCCACTTAATACTTAACTTTAGCAAGTAAAATATTACACCTGTTATTATTCAGGGCAAACACAGTCCCTTCCATTTGTTTATTGAGGAAACAATTTATTTGAGGACATTTAATTGCAACAGCAAAACCAGTGTTGGGGGTTAATCCCAGTTTATAGATGCAATTAAAAACGGTGTGCTGGGCCCAGTATTTATTATCTAAGCCGAGAGTGTTGACACAACCAGGGTGTCAAGATGGATGTACTTTTGTGTGTCTGTGTTGAGAGATGTAAGATCAGTTATGTGGGAAGTGGACACAACTATATGATCTTTCTTGCTCGAGTGTGACAGCCTGATCGGGGAAGACATTTCTAATACAATTTTATTTTAAGGGATATCGGTTCAAATTATGATGTGTATCTAAGATTGTTTGGTTTCTTGTCAACGATTCATGACATTTTAATCACCAACAGGTAGACACTAATGTTCCACATCCACAGGCAGCATTCTACAATCAGCCTGACCTGAACTCTGGTTCCCTACTCTATTCCCCACCTCCACCTTTTACTCCCACCTCATCCCCAACTATTACAACTCAAGCTAGCTCCCAACAAAAAGTCCCTAGCTCCTAATACTCCGCATAAGACTGTTCAGTTCATGACATATAAGTTCACTTCACTTGGGCAAGGCAATCTTTGGTCTTGGAAATGGAAATGTCATATGTGCAATCAGATCTCTGAGCTGATCTCACTTGTCTGAGTGGACAGAGGAGATCGAGTCTCTTTTAAAGGGTTTAAAGGGGAAGTAGTAAATAATTGACCAGTGCAAGTGATTTTTTTTATCTTAAAAGGAGAAAAGGACTAAGAGTGTTTGCCATATTTTGGGTTGTTTTAGTATATAAATGAAACTTTTGATTGCTTAAGTTATATGTCAGGATTTAGAAATGATTTTTATTCCAACGTTTATACAACTGACAAACCATACAACATTAAGCATTTGAATAATGTGGGAATACCATATTTCCCTGTCTTCCATTACCAGCCCCAATCAGCTTTTAAAAAATAATAATTTTACATAAATAGTAATCTTTTCATTTGCTTTAGACATGCATTCATTCAATAACCATGTATTAAGTATATCTTTACATACAAAGCTTGTCATCAAGGTTTTCAGGTAAATGATTTTTTAAAAGAACATTTACAGAATATTGAATTATAAAGGGCACTATTTTTATTCATCAAACTAGATTTGACAAAAGTTATGCATAGTCTTTATGCATAAACAATAATCTATGCTAATTAACTGTGAGTATATAGAAGAATTAAATTAAATCACAAAGCTACATTCACCTTTTATGACTCATGGGCATGAGTCATGTTTTAACATACCCTACACACACACAGCTATTGTATAAAGTATCATGCTTGGTCTTGAAGAGATACAGAGTAAGGTCCATGTATCCATAAAATTTATAAATTATGTAGAAAGAAAACTCATAACTAACTAAAACACAATATCCTGTGATAAGTGCACTTGAAGGATGGGAAATAAGATTATATAAGATCACAGATGGGAAAAATTTTTAATATTTTAAATTATTATTAGTTTTTATTTTTATTTATTTGTATTAATAATATATTGATATATAATAATATATTATTAATAATTCCTCTTTAGAGGACAAATATTGTCATGGGGGATCCATCATGGAGATGATGGACTTGCAGTTGATTTTTACAAGATGGTTAAGAATCAAGAGTGAAAATGGAGAATGTTTCAGGCATAGGAGACAATTCTTGTTGCTCAGTTTTTTCAGTCATTGTCCTATTCTTTTTTAAAATTTATTTTATTACAGCTTTTATTCACAAAAGATATGCATGGGTAATTTTTCAACATTTACCCTTGCAAACCTTCTGTTCCAAATTTTCCCCTCCTTCCTCCACCCCCTCCCCTAGATGGCAGATAGTCAAATACATGCTAAATATGTTAAGATATATGTTAAATTCATTATGTGTGTGTGTGTGTGTGTGTGTGTGTGTGTGTGTGTGTGTATTTATACAGTTATCTTGCTGCACAAGAAAAATCAGATCTGGAAAGAAAAAAAAAACCTGAGAAAGAAAACAAACATGCAAGCAAACAATAACAGAAAGAGTGAAAATACTATGTTGTGTCCACACTCAGTTCTCACAGGCATCTCTCTGGGTGTAGATGGCTCTCTTCATCACTGAACAATTGGAACTGGTTTGAATCATTTCATTGTTGAAGAAAGCCATGTCCATCAGAATTGATCATCATATAATCTTCTTGTTGCCATGTATAATCATCTCCTGGTTCTGCTCATTTCACTTAGCATCAATTCATGTAAGTCTCTCCAACCCTCTCTGTATTCATCCTGCTGGTCGTTTCTTACAGAACAATAATATTCCATAACATTTATATACCACAATTTATTCAGCCATTCTCCAATTGATGGCATCCACTCAGTTTCCAGTTTCTATCCACTACAAAAAGGGCTGCCAAGTCATTGTCCTATTCTACTAACTCCATTTAGGATTTTGTTTTTGTTTTTGTTTTTTGGCAAAGATACTGGAATGGTTTCCCATTTCCTTCTCTAGTTCATTTTACAGATACACAAACTGAGACAAATAGTATCTGAGGCCTGATTGAGCTCTGAAAGATGAGTTTTCCTGAGTCCAAGCCCAGTACTCTAACCACTGTGCCCCCTTAGCTACACATAGAGAGTAGTAACTCAAATAAAAATCCAAGGATAGGAAAACACATGATATGTGTCTGCGTAGAGATTAGAAGAAGCATACTGGCAGAAAATGTTTAGCATTTGAGTTGGAGGTTTTTTTCCCATTTGTTTTCAATAAATTTTAATTTCTTGCATATTTTTCCTATGTGTATGTTCTATATCAGCTTTGTACTGTTTCTGACATTATAGAATCACTTCTGTTTGATCAGAAATCTGAGCTTTGCCGCTACCTTGGATAAGCAAATCAATCAACATATATTAAATACCTACTGTGTGCCACGAACTGTGCTTAGCTCTAGAAATGTTACTTCTTTACATCTCAGATTCCATATTAATAATAAGATATGGTTGCATTAGATCTTCTCCACAATCCCTTCTACCTTTAAATCCCAGGACTCTTGTTTCATATTCATTTTAATAATAAGTTTAATAAAATAATAATAATAACAGCTAACATTTATGTGCCAGACACTGTGCTAGGTGCTTCACAGTTTCATCTCATTTGTTCCTCAAAAGAGTCCTAGAAGGTAGGTGCTATTATTATCCCCATTTATTACTGAGATAAACAGAAGTTAAGTGACTTACCTAAGACAGCTAGTAAGTGTCTAAGGCTGAATTTGAACTCAAGTCTTCCTGATTCCAAGCCTAGTGTTCTATCCATTGGAACACCTAGCTGCCCCAAATTACCCAATACAGTGGCCCAGTTCTTCTAGGACAAAGCTTCTTAAATTGTGAGTCACAACCCTATATGGATAACTGAATGTGAGTCATGAAATTATGATTTATTATCAGCAAAGGTTTGATTTGTATATCTATTTTTATATATCTATGTTACCTGGAATCATGTAAAAATTTCTTGGGGGAAAAGGGGTCACAAGTAAAAATAATTTTAAAAGCCCTGCTCTAGATCTTATAAGGAATGAGGTCATTCATTAAAAAGGCATTTGCCTTTTCCTGTCAAAGGGTCTAATATATATTAGCTATAACTGCCAAATTTTGTTGCAGAGTTTCTAGGATATTGTTATATCTATCGGGAAGAGTCTGCCTGTTGATGTTCTGCTGCGTTCAAATGTCCGAGGACCTAATGTCCTGAATACCATGATAACACACAGTGGCCAAGTGTCTACCCTGATGCTCTAAAGTGTCTTGTCCTGCTCCATAGTTTGGAGAATCCTAGAAACTTGTATATAGGTTTATGTAAGGGTTCTCACATATATTATCCAAGCTTTGAAACTTTCAAAGACCAACCTGAATCTTAAATTAGAAACAAAGCTTTTGACTACCAGAGCCTATATTGATCTTTCTCTTCTGTGAAGAATTTCATGTCACAACTATTTAAAAGTTCCTTTGAGTTCTCTTGCCAATTACAGCTTTGTTAAGTTTCTATTAACCCTCCAGTTCAAAGTACCATAATAATCTCTAAAAAATAATCTCAAGTATTTTGTCTTGTTTTCAAATTGATCCATATGTAAGTGGATCTTGTCTTCCCAGAATGACTGTAAACTCCTTGAAGGGTACAATTTCTCTAAAGTGGAGGCTTCACACAAGTATCTATCAAGTGGCAGAATACAGATTTATAACCAAAAGAGAAATTAATATAAAATGGCAGAGATGGAATCAATACCAATATAGAAAATAAAGAAAAATATACAGCACAAAAGCAATTAATTACACCTTGGTGGAGGAAAATACTTGAGTGTTAAAACATATTCTGCCCCCTTGCATATTTGGATAATGTGGATCTTAAGTAATTTGGAAAAATTATATAATCTCTCTGGCCTTCAGTTTTTTCCCTCACTTAAAAAAGAGAGAATTAAATTAGATGATCTGTTAGTTTCTTTCTAGCTTTAATGTTGTGTAATTCTATGAACATTTATATAGTGACTACAGGAGTGTGATGGAACTAGTTTACATTGGTCTGAAGAGCTGTTACTAAATTTTCAGTGTGAGTATTTACACCTCTTCAAATGTTATAAATCAGGGCTTGATTTATTGGTCTTGATCGGCCAGACAAAAGAAAATGAAAAAAATGTCCATAATGCTGATTAAACTTAACCATATGTCACATATGTGTGTGTGCTTATATATATGCATGTGTGTATGTGTCTGAGTATCCCTCCCTATAGAGCCGATTGTTAAAAGTTTGCCAGTATACTTTCTACCTTAAGGTTTGAAAAGTGTGTATACACACATATACATACATATACATGTGTGTATATATTTATATATATAATCTTATTTGAACTTTAAACAACTCTGTAAGGTAAATGCTAATATTAACGCCATTTTACAGATGAGAAAACTGAGGCTGGAAGATGCTAAGTGACTTGACTAGGGCACACAGCTGTTGAGGCAATAATTTGAGACAGAATTGTAATAAAATTTGAGGCAGGATTAGAACTATAGTCTTCTAGATTTCAATAAATATCCATCTGTTTGCTACTCCAATCTAATGATCAAATTCAATACAACTTTGGAGTCGGACGCACACATTTGCTAGGCAATATTCATATAAAGACAAAAAACAAAAGCCATTGCCTTCAGAAAACTCCCATTCTACAGGGAACATTCAATTCATATACAGATAGATAAATGTCCCTTTGGGGGAGTCAAGAGGAGGGCTAAAGAAAGGGAGTAAAAATGTAATCTCAAATGACATTCTATCTGATACTTCAGCTGTTGTTGTTTTTAACTAAGTTAAGTAAAGCAAAAAACTCTCCTCTCACAAATGGAATCATGGACTATTTGTATCACCACTAAACTGTGAGCAATAAAAATGAAACTAAAATCAAACCACTTTAGTTAGGAGTTCTATTAAGAATCTGGGTGGAGAAATTTGCCAAAAGAACTGGCTAAAATAAAGTTTGAAATTTAACTATAGATTTTATTATTAATAATTATGTTCTCCCTAATTGCTAATAATTTTCCTTCCTTCATTTTATTTGACTTCTGTCAACATACTATCCCAACTAACACCTAGAAAAGGAAAAGCTAGTATAGGTTATTAAACCTTTATCACTGAGTAGATGGATTCAGGGAAGGGGAGGAGATAAGCTGATCATTCATGTCATCCTAAGAAGAGGTAATCAACTGTTATTGCTATTACAGATTTCCAAAGGCCACTAGAAATATAATCCTGCAGATTTCAGAACCCTCCTCCTCCTATGTCCTTCCCTACTTTCCTGGTCATCCATATAATTCAACAATTGTCTTAGAATCATCCTTGCCACTTCCCCCACCCCCATCCCAAAGGTTACTGTCATGAGGAACGTTTCCCAAATCTTCCTTTGCTGAGAGTAAATATTTTGGAAATAGATAGCACAGAATTAGAAGTTAGACTGTTATCAAATCTGAATGTGGTATAAGCCTAAGAGGGCGATCGGATCGATAGCTAAAAGAATTGCAACACGTTGAAACAATGATCAATAGGATAAAATTCAATAAGGATACCTGTAAAGTTTTATGCTCATTAAAAAAAAAAATCAGCTAGACAAGAATAAATAAAATGGAGAAAGTGTGGCTATTTAACAGATCACAGGGAAAACATCTATAAATTTTAATGCAAAACAAGCTTAATATAAGTCATATGAGAAAATGTAGTAACCAAAAAAGCCTAATTCTTTAGTGTCCTAATAGAATGAGGCAGATAGTCCCACAGCAGTCTGCTTTGATCAAACAGCTGTTGACTGATAAGGGAGGAGTTAGAAGGTTATCAAAAGACAAAGTTACATCTCTAAGGATGGACAGCTTCTTCATCCACTTATATACTATAAAAGTGGAATAAGAAGTCTTATGCGGGTGAGAGAATATGAGCTATGGCCTTTGGAATATCTTCTTTGTTCGTAGATATTTCTCTTCTTCTCATTCTCCATGGTAGAGATCTCGCCAGAAGAATACAGGTCTAATTTGTTCCCATCAGTTGAAGGATCCCATTTGATATCCTTTCTGGGGAATGGAGAAATCACTTGAAGAACATGTTTCAGGGGTCACTTTTGTAGCCAGAGCAAGTTATTTATATATTTCACTTCACCCATGGCAGATAAAGGAATGGGGAAAGGCTTGAAGGGTCAAGCACATGATAAGAAATCTGTTTACTCCCGAAGGAATTTCCCCAAATTCAAAATAACAAAATTTTAGAGATACAAGAGACCTTAGAGATCCAGTTTCTATCTCTCTACCTTTCAGACTCCCTTCTCTAGGCCTCAATTTCCCCATCTGCAAAGGGAGGTGTTAGGCTGAAAAGATTTTTATAAAACTCATTTCCTACAAGTGAAAAAACTGAGTCCCAGAAAGCTAAAATGATGTCTTGATGTCACACAGTTACAAGCAATTTCAACTTTTTTTTTTCATTTTTACATAAAATAAGGACTTAGTCTGTCCCTGAGGAGGTGCCCATCTATCTTCTCATTCTTCCACAAATCCAACCTAAAAAAAGGCCTGATGCAATCCTTCTGTGAGCCTCTATGGATCAATGCTGGAGAAGTAGGTAAGCTATTGTAAAGGAGCCTCCTGAGTGTGTGTTAGTCTGGATAGGTTCATCACCCTGAAGGATAAGGAGTGTATATAAGAGGAGGCTGCTTGCCACTGTCAAAATAAATTTATGAGTCAAAATTAATTAACTTTCTTGCTGAAGCTTTTAACACTCACCTAGTGTACAGAGACAGTGGCACAAGGAAAACAGATACACATCAACAAAAAGAAAAAAAAACTAGACATTAAAAGAAAAGAATATTTCAGAGCTAAACTCTAAGAGGAAGGGGAAGACTTCCCTTTTTTCTGACTCTAAGTCTATGGACAGATCTGGGCAGAAGCAGCTCCACAGTTAGCTAATTGATTTCAAGCTCTGCACCTGAGGAATTGGTTTGTAACTTGCCTCACCACTGATTTGGAGTCAAGTTGTGGAATGGCTCAAATCCACTGGGGCATCTTGGCACTCCTATGGAAT